>NC_141992.1:147497473-147797473 GCF_049901715.1 Pseudonaja textilis | reverse complement strand
TCCTGACCAACTCAAGGTTGACTCGGTCTTCCATCCTTCTCAGGCCAGTAAAATGAGGACCTGTCCTAGACTGTTGGGGGCAATATGCTGATTCTGTAGATCACTTAGAGAGGGCTGTAAAGCACTATGCAGCCGTATATAAGTATAAGTAATATTGCTATTGAAAAGGATAGGTATCAATTTTGTCAAATCCATCCCAATTCTTTAAGGTAATAGTTTTGTAACTTCTAGGTATAAATAGAAATTGGAGAAAGTCTTAAACCATACTCTGAAAAGGATTACATATATTCTATGTGAACACATAATTTCTGCTTTACAATAAGAAGTGTTGAGGTAATTCCCCATTAGGAGAATGAGCACATACAGGGAGACATAGTGAGAGTGGTGAAGAATAACACACAAACAGCACACAGCTACACTGTATAGTAAAATGTAGGTTTTTACTTCCAATAAATGTTTTAGCAAAGTCCAAACAAGCAGTCCAAGTCATTCACAGTTAAAACAGTCAGTTTTCAGTCCAGGAATAATCCAAATAACCAAGTCCAGTATCAAAAACAGTTCAGTAACAGACCTACATCAAACCCAAGAAGAACTATGATCAGAAACAATCAATAGGGAAATGCAGGAATGGCAACACTCTCCAGAACAGAGCAGTAACTAAACAACCTAGGTTTCTGGCTCCATCTTATGGCCGTTTGAGGAACCACACCCAATTACAATTTTAGCATTCTCTTAAAAGAGACAGTATGAAAATGTCTATCCTGGTTTATATATTTTCCAACCCAACTATTAGGTGACTTACATTCCTAACAAGAATTTACCACCATTCTGATTAATACGGGATTGTCTTAATAGTGTTATGAGTATGCATGTGAGCAATCTTTTCCTAAATGACCATAGGCTGCTTTTCTGTCAATGAGCAGCATCTACAGACAAGACTGATGGCAGTCATGGCATAACCATCAAAGCTCCATTTCTTTTTTACATGTGTATGATACTGATGTATGTTTAAATGGCTCAGAGCTTGGATTGCAATGTTGCATGTCCTACCTTAACTACATTGGTCCTCCATGTGAAGTCATTACAGAATGCTCCATTTCTTCTTCACTCCATTCATTATAAATTAGTATCTTTACTGGGAAATTTTGAAAAAGGGAGAAGGAGAGCAAGTGAATCACAAGCCACAAAAGAACTGCTTAATCAAAACACTCCAAAGAGTCAGAGAACTGGAAATAGCGACATTCAAAATTGTGAAGTGTTGTTTTCAACAAGTCTTCCATCTTCAACATACTTTGCTTCACTGGCATCCTGCCATAAAATGCAAGAGTGGGGGGAATGGGGAAGTAGAGAGTAGGATTGGGGAGGTAGGAGGGTGGATGACAGAGTGACAGGAACCAGCGGTATCAATCTGGAACAGACTGGCTAATCAAGGACGGAGCCAAGAGAATGGAATGTGAAATTCCACCAAAGGGACACCATACCTCAAAGCAGTAACCAAAATATCTAAGTTTGAATATCATTGGATACTGATGGACTGGTCAAGGAGGAGTGGGCCTGGGAAGAAGGAAATTGCAGGCTTTGTGTGGTAATATTAATTACAGTTTTACTTATGCATAATTGCTTGACTTTAGTAAAAGTAATCCTTTCACTTCAGAAATGGAGAAATACTCAAGTTGGGACAAGCTTGGGAGTTTTTCACTCAGAATTCCAGTTTCTTTTTAAAAATTGCTGGTTTTGGTTTCAGCTTGGAATAGTCAAATGACTGGCTTTCAATATTTCATGATTGAAATATTTTGCTCATCTCTGATAGCAGAGCTTCTTTCATGCCTTCTTAGTTGGTTGTTAGAAGAATTTATCCCTGACAAAGTACAGATATGAAAGCCATTTTCCTTGTCCTACTCACTCCATTACTCTTTATTCCCTATGTCTAGACTGATCAGAAATGTTTTGCAAAGAAATGAATAAATATTACAAAATGTCTGTACTTTGTATTGAAGTGGATATGTGGGTGAGAAGATTGTGCAGATAGTCATAGTGCCTGGTAGAATAGAATTGTATCAGTCCTTCTGCTGTTAAGAAAAAGAACAAACCCCAAATCATATATTAGGGTTTGAAGTCAAATCAGATAAGCACATGTTTTTAGAATTTTAACATAAGACTTGAGAATCACCGATAGCTTACTCTTAGCCATTTTTTTTCATGCTGTTAAACAGTCTCCCTGTTGACATGTTCCTATTGAGCCTTTGTTTCAAATTCCTCCCTTATCTGACAATTGCAAACAAAAGGAGAAAAAGGAAAGTGTCTTCCAGTTTTCATTCATAAAAAGAAATTGATCCTCCACATACATAGTCATAGGGAAAATCTGTGAAATATTCAATAATTGGAGGGGAAGAGAATGACAGCAAAATCCTTCTTAACTTTTCTCAAAGCCCAATAACATAGCCCGGTAACACCTGCTTTATTGTTAATGAAAAAAATCAAGTGAGCGAGAATCACCCATTCCTGTATTTCAGAGATGTTCCCTGGTTCTTCTCTCAATTAGTTGCCCGCAGTTTGCAAGACAGCCTTGGATGGCAGCAGGGAAATTGCTTGCAAATTTGTAATACACAGAAGCAGTGCAATTCCTCAAGTGTATGGGGAAATGATTATGTCTTATGTTGAGGCTCATTTTCTTTGCGCTGGAGTCACATATGGTTCAAATCAGACATGCCACAAAGTCATTTAGCAGGGGGAAAAATGCTTCTAGCCTCTTTTCAGTGAACTCACTGGTAAATTTCAGAAGTGCATGAATTTCAAAAGAACAGGCAGAGTTGGTCTTGGGTGGTTTCTGGTCACAAACACTGACTTACGGGTCATATGCTTCATGTCCACTTGCAATATCGGTACCTTAGGGATTGCTAAAATGTCACCTCGAAAGCAAAGAATATTTTTGAAAACTGACAGGTAAAAATGGAGTTCCCATGGAAACTCATTCCTACCATATTGAAGAAAACTACTACAGTATTTGTGCAGGGAAGGAAGGAATAATATTGAAATTACAAATATGTTACTTCATTATGAGCATTATCCCATAACCAATAATTTGTGATATCATGTTAGTTGATCAGATTTATTTCCACTTCCACAATAGCTTCCCCCACCCAAAATACTCCAAACCCAATAATTAAATTTCATTGACTTAGTGGTCCAATTTTCCATTGGAAGGAGAAGGGAAATTTGTAATATGTAGAAACAATAAATTTATATGAGGGTTCGGTCTAAAAAAAGAAAGTAATAGAAAAGATGTTTTGCTGATTTATTATTATTGTTATTATTTATTAAAATCTTCTATTTCCCCTTTGAATAGAGCAGAGATAGGGAGGGCAATGAGGCATTTTTGGTCATACCACTAGAGTGGAAATGGAGTTTGGTTGTTTCTTTGCAGACATTTCATTACCTGAAATACAGTAGGTAACAGTATCAGTGCTAGTAAGGAGTAAGTTTTCTCTCGGTTTATGTTCACTATCATTAAGTGTTGTACTTTATGATTCTTGATGAATGTATCTTTTCTTTTATGTACACTGAGAGTATTTGCACCAAGACAAATTTCTTGTGTGTCCAACCACACTTGGCCAATAAAGAGTTCTATTCTATTCTATTCTATTCTATTCTATTCTATTCTATTCTATTCTATTCTATTCTATTCTATTCTATTCTATTCTATTCTAGTGGCTTGCCTTTTCAATGCTGGTGGTGGTAGTCTTAGAGCAGGGCTGTCAAACTTGTGGCCCAAAGGCCAGATGCATCTTACACTGGCCACACCCATGCCTGGTTTAGTGAAGGGGGAAAAAGTAGCAATATGTCACATGATGACACTGTGACGACGTGAATTTGACAACCCTGGATTAGAAGTTCTTTTGTTGGGCTGTTTACTGTTGGTAAACATGAATTTGACAACCCTGGATTAGAAGTTCTTTTGTTGGGCTGTTTACTGTTGGTTTGTTTGGCAGTTTCTTGACAAGGCAAGCCACTAGAACAGGGATCTCCAAACTTGGTAACTTTGAGACTTGTGGACTTCAACTCCCAGAATTCCCCAGCCAGTATGGCTGGTTGAGAAATTCTGGGACTTGAAGTCCACAAGTCTTAAAGTTGCCAAGTTTGGAGACCTCTGCACTAGAATTGAAACTGAAACCAAACCTCACTCCTTATTAACGCATATCACATTACCTAGTTTCGATAATGAAATGAAATAAAAGGAAGGAAGGAAGGAAGGAAGGGAAGGGAAGGGAAAGAGAAAGAGAAAGAGAAAGGGAAAGGGAAAGGGAAAGGGAAAGGGAAAAGAAAGGAAAGGAAAGGAAAGGAAAATGTTTTCCAGTTTCCCATACCTAATAGTTTTCTACAAGATCTGTGATCATTATCCCATAACCAATAGAAAACAGGCAAGTTCAAAGAACACCAAGGACCCCTCATTTCAACCCAGAGCTATAAAATGTTCTCCTTTGCAGGATAGAAGCATCTTTATAACAGCTTCTATTTTCCACAATGGAGAATAATATGACCTTTGTTTAGAATTAGCAACTTCCCTTGGCTCCTACTTTTATGACTTGCAAGTGTAGTTGCATATTTCCAATACCCATTGTGAAAAAAATGTAACAACTGAAAACATGATAACATGCTCTCTTCAGAGCTTTAAGATGTTCAACACAGGAAGAATGATGACTTGGTTTGCTAACCAGGCAGTTTCACCACAAGTTCTCCCATATTATTATTAATAATATTATCATATGACATAACCATTTTTTTCCAAGTGAAATGGAGATGACGGGTTTTTTTTTTTCATTGCTTCAGGACAGCAGTAACTTGAAAGAAGGACTAATTGAACAATTTTCTTTGTGGAGTCCTCTTGGATACCTGCAGGGAAAGCACAATTGGCTCACTATCCTTGTTTTCCAAGGTCGTCAAAGCAATTAGCAGGTCTGCTTCAAGCTGCTGTGAATTGACTAGGAATGATGCTGTCCAGAAAAGATCTAAGAAAATGGTTCTCCTTCAAAATAAACATTATTAATTCTTTTAATAATACTCTTCTAATTTCTTACTACTCTGAACTATTCATAATCCACAGCAATGATGAAAAAGTATACCTTATATTAACAATTAAGCAAATGAAACAGTGACAATGTTCCCATTTATATATTCTGCATTCCACTGTTTCTCTTTTGTTATTCATTCTGGAGTACACCGAAAGTCTGTAGTTCTTATCCCCCCCCACTCCCTTTATGATGTTAATCCAAGAGCTGAGTAAGTGTTTTTTTTTCCTTTTTGTTTTTTAAATTAGTAATAATGCATATAATTGCATGTCTCAGTATCTTTTATAATTATGTGTAAAGTACACTGGCGTTTGTGACTTGTGGAACCTAAACATATTTTTATTATTATATCTTTGTAAGCTAATTGAGCTATAGTGAATATTCAGCTTCTATAGCAATATACATACTGCATATATTGGAATTTCTCTAGTCTTGGTTCAGATTAAATCAAAAGTGAAAACAAAGTAAACCAAGTAAAGAAGCATACTGCTTGAATAGTAACCATATAAAGCTTGGAGAGGGGAATACCCCCAAAGTGTATATTATTATTGCTATTTACACTATGTTTTTCATGCTCAATTTTGATTTGCAATTGTTTCCCTAGTTCTCATATAAAATGTATCTAGAATTCTTGGTACTGTTTCAATCATGGGAGGGTTATTTGAAATTCAGAGATGGGAAGTGAAGTTTACTAGGGTTGTTTAGAAAGGGTTTCTAAAAGATAGAAAAGCAAAATGAAAAGCAATTTCCTTTTTTAAAATTCAGAACCTATATCCTTCATTATTTTTTCCTGTCACGTTATGTAAGAAAAATATTTCAACATTGTATTTTCTCCTGAATCTCTTTTTCTCTTTGTATTAAGTATAAATGTGATTTACTTTCCACCTGAAAGATGAAATAATCTATCTGGTTTAAGTAACATTATTTTAAATCCACTTCAAGGACTTTAACACTTCAGTAGACCTGTATATAAGAGTTGCTTTGTTTAGCCTAGGGAAAAAAGGATGCTGAATAGGAAGAATATGATAATATTTGACAAATACTTCAGAGAGGGCTATAATGCAGGTGATGAGGAAGCATTAATTGGTGATGTTAAAAAACATAGTCAAAAATTAGCAATTGAAACATTTCATTAGAAGAATGAGAGTTTTTGTTATATAGTTTAAACCTTGTTACATAGTTTTGAAATATTAGATTGCCTGATAGATCCTGAACCTTTAATTAATATGACCTATATTGTTTGAAATCATTAACTATCCATGAACCTCAGTGATGGAAGAACATCATTCAGATCCCATGATTCAGTAGGGAGTTATCTGCCTCCTTTGCCCAACTCTAACACACTATTAATACACACCCACCCACCCACCCACACCCACACACACCCACACACAGGCGGGGAGGGAGGAAGAAAGGAAGAAAATTATTTATTTATGCTTTCTAAAACATTGTAATGTCTTTACACCATCTCTTTTTTATGAATAATAAGATTTTTGTTAATGATTTAATTGATTTTAACTTGTGATTGGAGGAAATGTCCAATGTGACCATGCAGTTTCTCATTTTTCCAATATTAATTCATTGTATCCTAAGTCTACATTGTTTCTTAAAAATGTTTATAAAATTTATCTGGACTTCATACATCTATTAATTGATAAATTTTGCAGGGCATTTTGTCCATATACGTTTTCTCTAAAGTGTGTGTGTGTGTGTGCATATAAAGAAGAACTGTGCAAATAAATATCTAAATCCTTGAATCCCAAATCAAATGATTCAAAAGTCAGATGTGGCTTAAAAGGGTAGAACTACAAGTGATTAAAGTTTATCCACATTTACTCTTTTCCTCATCATCCAACCCAATTTAAACTCAATTTCAAATGACAAGGTACCTCTTGTTTCAATCTTTATTGCCATTTGTATACGATGGATCAAAAATATAGCTGCAGTTTGACAGAAAACTATCAGTTCTATGAACTGGTTTGTTTTTGTTTTGCTTTATATAATGAAATAAGATAAAAGTATTTTCTGTCTGCTGGGCAAGAAAACTGACTTAAAAGCATTATTGGAACTATCTGTGGAAGAAGTAATGGTGAAAGTAGTACACTGAAAGGCACTGTAAGGTGACCTATTGCTGAAAACAAAGGTGCCCTTGGACATTTTTCCCTGTTGCTACATTAGATCTGTCAGCTTAAATATTTCATAATTCAGGGATGTGTAGTACAGTGTCAAATAGGAGTCAAGAACGCACAAGTGCATTGTATTGCTTATCATGGAATCTATTTTTGCTTTGGGAGACTTGTCGGAGATATAAACAAATGATTCTAATGTGATACCTGCTAAACTACGTGCATCCCAAGGACCTTAACTAGCATACATGAATATAGTTGCTTTCTATGTAACTATTTGTGATCATTGTCGTGTCTGATATGTACTGTTACAGTATTTAAGCTACTTAGAGTAGGGTTTTGAAAGAGGTCCTTCTTTTTCCATCAACCAGAGGGCCTATGAAGAAGGCTTGTAATGAATTAGGATGATACAGAGTGCTTTATTTTGATGAAGGTTTGAGAGCAGCACCCTTCAAAGTTTTTTTGTGAAGCAATACAGACTTCTGCATATGGAATTAAACAGAAACTTTCCAGAGGTTCCTCTCATCTAGACCTTGGTAAAAGGCAATGCTTTCTTCTCCATTTTGTAAATAACACAGAAGGGCTTTTAGGTAATGCAAAGAGTTTTGGTGGGTTGAAATCCATTATCTTTTTCATTGGACAAGTTCCCATCCATGGTGCACAGCTCCTACTTAGGTCAAATCTAGGTTGCATTCCACTGAGGATGAGCTTTTTATTGACATATAAGCAATGTGTGGGTGTCTTGTCTTTGGTATATGGCACTGATGCTATAGGCTAACACCATCAAATCATTAAAGTCAGGAGACAAATCTATTTCTCAGTCATTGCAGTCCAACATGTGCATGTGAAAACAGGATGCAAAGCTGTACATTACATACCTTAGGCATATGTACTTTAGGGTCATTGTTTAACCCTGCAAGATCATTGATATATCGGCTAAATAGGAATGCACTAAGCGTGCAGCATGAGAAGATGTTATTTGTACTATAGGGTGGAACTGTCTCTCTCAGAGACTGGTGATATATTTCTCTCTTTTGCTAAACTTTGACAAAGCAATATGTGTAGCATTTCCATCTGCGTCAGGAAATGACAAGGATGAACAGAGTTATCCAGAAGACCTCCAAAGTGGTAAATAAGGGAGGGAGGAAGATTACCAAAAATGGAAAAGTTCAATATTCTAAAAATACTTGCTCATTTTACTTTACATTCTTAAATAAAACACTAGAAGGATTTAATGTCTTTGAAATTGCCTTGGCTTGTGTGAGCTCAGGTTCAATTTTCCTCCTCAGAGAAGAGATACTTTCCCATTATTTTGCTATTGAAATTATTGTAATTTGAATAAGGTTATCTCAAGACATTGTGCTGCCTGAGCCAATGTTAAAAATAAGGCATCTTTTTTTTTTTGCACTTCTAGCAAAATCACAACTGAGAAGGCAAACTAGTCAATATCTGCAGTATCTAGGGGGTATCTTTGCTTCTTTAGATGGCTATTTCTATACACAGTTGACAGATCAAACTGACAGATTTGACTCTGACCCCCCTGAGGACTGGGTAGGGTTAAGTGTCTTCCCTAAAGCCTGAAGGAAAAGTCCATATCCTAAAGAGATGATTTTAGAGATGCTTTCCTTGAGAGACTTTGATCTTCTTGATGGACCTCAGTGCTCCCAGGCAAAATAGTACTTTGCTCTTCTTTATTAAAGGAATAACTATATATTGTTCACTTTCATTTTTGGTTCCATATTTTTTTAAAAAAAATGCATGCATTTTTGAATGCATTGCTTTTACTGTTGGCAGCCTGTGTACAATTTGCTTGCTTGCTTGTTTATTTGTTTATTATTTGAGATTCCAGCAGTCCTTATGCTAAGGAGGGTAAATGCAGTTTTTTCCTAATATTCTCTGGTAGCATATCCACTTTGTTATCTATCTTCATCTCCATCTCCATTTCCATCTATATAATTTCTCTCTCTCTCTCTCTCTCCCTCCCTCCCTCCCTCTCTCTCTCTCTCTCTCTCTCTGTGTGTGTGTTTTAAACTTCAAGCACAACCTATTTTGCTATGCTTATGCATTTCAGATCTCTTAAAATGGTTTTTGTTATGTTATGTTGTGTTGTGTTATGTTATGTTATAGAGTTATGTTATGTTAAAATTATATAAAATTCCATATGGGATCAAAAGTTCATCCAACCCTACTTATATGATAAAAACATATAGGAGATTACAAGACAATGATCACCCTTGGGACTGAGTATTGGGAGGCAAAGTGATCAAAGATCCTAATCCTATGAAAATAGTTGAATGACCTAAAGATTAACATTTTCAGAAATAAAAGGAAGGAATTTACAGTTAGTTTATTTGACCAGGGTTAAAATTGGACATATTTTTATGAATTTCTGACAATCCTTAGGGACATTTTGTTCATATCAAATGGAACAGTCAATGTTTTGTCTCCTTATAGATAAAAAATAGGTTATGGGGAAAAGAAATACCTATTTGTAACCTTATAGGTGTGAAGAGCTACAGAACTTGTTTTTACTTATGATGAAGTTTGTAAATAACTTCTTTATATATTTATTTTTCTTCATTTTACTCTTTCCTTCTTTTTTTACTCTGTCTTTTGACTTTCTCTTATTTTAGTTTGGAGAGAGGGGGGAGAGAGAGAGGGGGGAGAGAGAGAGAGAGAAGGGAAGGGGAAGTGGGGAGAGTGAGAGACAGATTTACTTTTATTAAATTTATTCTCTCCCAGCATTTTCATGGCCCAATTTAAGTGCTCATTATTTGTAGTACTCAATATAAGAACACTTGGCATAACTCCACTCTGCCCTGCCCTAAACATATATACAGTACCTCCTACCAATTTTGTTTTAATGACCTCGGCCACAATATGGTCTCTCATGCTGAGTGTGAATGTCTACAGCAAGAAAGTCTTCATCTACAGCTGTGCAAACAGTTGGTCTTCATGAGCATTATTAGGGTCACAGCTCATGTGTCAAGATGGCATGACTTTACTTGTGTAGATATTCATGTTGAATGTGAAAATATTTGCAAAAGCTGCTATTTATTTGGTTGAGCTCTCCAGCGTAAACGTAAAGGATTATCAGAAGTTTTTGTCCATTCGGAATAATGAAAGCCAGAATGGACTTCCTATAGCAAAGCAGTGATCATTTCACAAGTTCTGATGAAGAAGGATGATTCTAAACAAAAATGCCAAAACAGTTGAAAAGATGTCATGGTTCAAAGGAATAAATCAAAAGCAAATTATGCCTTCAATATCTTCATATTTAAACATATGTATATTATATTTTAAAAAAGTTTGACGACAAGAAAATAGATGTTTAAGAACTTTCATGTTCCTTACTTTGAGGAAAAAATTGTATATTGTTATGTGAGTTATCTGGTATATGTGGAATTACAATTCAAAATATAAACAGGATTGAACAGCGCAATATGATGAAATCTATATGAACCCTAAAGCAGATTTAAGGCATATGTCAACTGACAATTTCTAATGTATTAAGAAAAACTGAAACAAGCTTTTTGTCTTGATAGAAATCTTTGAAGCTTCCTTGACTTCAGTGGGGTTATGTCAAGCAACATATTCTAAAAAATCTCATTTTACGTATATTCATGACAGTGTTCAAAGAAGTCAAATCTGGAATTAAAATAGCTATTTCGAAGGAGGGGAAAAAACCTATCAACCTTCAATCCAGGATCTCAAATGAAAAACATTAAAGAAAACAAATCAATCACAAAAGCAGACTTATTCCTAAGGGTAAGAAAAGCAAATTTCTACTAGAACAGTGTTCCCTTGCACATACAAAATGCCAGTTTCCTGAAGGCTTTCAATTGATTTGATATTTCAGAAGTTAATCTAACCCATATTTCAAAGTTTTCTGCTTCTTTATTAAGTAGCCCTTCTTCCTGAAACTGGTACTAGGAGCCAGGAAGATAATAGCAAACATGATAAAGCAATAGAAATGCTTCAACTAATCCCTTTTAAATGGACTGAGAAACAGTTAATTAAATTCGGGGGTGGGGGGGGGTTGCTTCATGGTATTTGAATGCAATAAGAGCTGAATATATCTCATCATTTTCACTGTACAAATAGCCACAATGAAGTATATGCTGTGCTCTTTTAAACTTTCAATATAAAATGGGGGACTTTGAATTATTTATTTATTTATTTAGTAAAACATGTACAAGATAAGAAGAATAGGTATGAACATAAACATGAACAAAAGAAGTAAATACAGATAAATGGGGACAATAAGACAGGGACAGTAGGCACGCTGTGCGCTTATGCATGCCCCCTTTAAGGACTTCTTAAGAATGGGATAGGTCCACAATAGACAGTTTGAGGTTAAAGCTGTGAGGGGTTGAGGCTGTAACAACAGAGTCAGTTAGGTTGTTTCAGGCATTGACCACTCTGTTACTGAAGTTGTATTTTCTGCAATTGGATTTGGAACGGTTTACCTTGAGTTTGTATCGGTTGTTTGCCTGTGTATTATTGTGATTGAAGCTGAAGAAGCCATTGACAGGCAAGTTGTTATAGTAGACAATTTTGTGAACTATGCTTAGATCGGACTGCAGGTGGCACAGTTCCAGATTGTCCAAGCCCAAAATTTCAAGTCTGGAGGCATAGGGAATACTATTGTGAGTAGAGGATGTATTATCATGCTGTAGTAGGATCTCATCAATGATATTATCTTCTTTCCAACATATCCAAGGATTATACCCAAAAAATATAGGGAGTGGGAATCTCAGACTGATAATTTCAGTTATAGGAGACACTTTGTGTGATGACTCAGAGTGTAACACAAACGTAACAAAATCCAAAACATAAATAAATGTTACCCCTGAATTTGCTGCTTATAGATCACTTAAGATCACTATTTGGTCTCTGAGCTCTAGAATTATATAAACAGGTCTTGATACTCTTTTATATGTCATACCTTCATTTATCTCAGTTTCATGTCAGAGAACTCGGTCTTTGATCCTATTTATCCTATTTGATAGTTATTTTATTTTGTTGTTCAAATCTGAGTCCAGGATCAAGTGAGATGTCCATAAAATCTAGAGTATCACTATTTTTTATGAACACAACTCTTTTTTTTCATCAAAAGATCATCAAGCTATATACTAAAATTTGGCAAAGGTGATTCCTACCTTTGGGACTATAGTACAGGTTTTATCACAACGAAATTAAATATTTTTTCATATAAAAATGCAAGGAAATTCATTAAAAAACCCTATTCTTCTTGTATCAAATTTAGTGTAGGAGATCAGCATAAACCACTACCATGTCTGGAAAAAAATGTCATTCCATTGCAATTAAAAGCAAAACCTTATTTCTGATTTCCCCACATTAGATTATAATATGACAAAAATGTTCCCTTATTTTTTAATAAAAATCAAATAAGGTTGGACTTAGGGGATTTCTAGAGTTTTGAATTGGGCAACCTCCTATAAGATAGTCTTCACACAGACACAGACACACAGAGAGACACACAGACACACAAATACACATGGAAAGGGGGGAGGGGGGAGGGAGAGTGTATGTGAGAGAGCAAGAGAGAGCGCTTTATGTAACTGAAGAACAGGGAGGGAACATGACTTAAAATGAGGGCAGGAAGTTATAAATCAATGTTTTATATTACCAAAGCATCTGTTACATTCCACATATCAAAGTTAATTCTTCAGGCTGGCATGGGATTTTGAAAACATACCAGTGTCAATTATTATGATTAAGGTTATAATGATCAGCATCCTTATAAATGCTGTAATCTTATCTACATTTTCCTCCGCTTCAGAGCAAAGTGAAGAAGTAGCTGACATACCCAATAAAAATTCTGTGAGATTTTAAAGCCTGTCTATTAGGTAAGACTATTTCACACCTGCTCCCTTTTGTCACTTTGTTTGTTGTCAATGAAAAAAAAATGTTTTTCAAAGAGTGTTTTCAGAGGGAATTATTATGACACATTTCATTACCTTCTGTGAATTGGATGGTTCTGTCTTTGTTGAATATCCTTGTCCTCAGTCCAGACTTTATTGGGCAGCAATAAAGCTTAATAATTGAGCTAATCCTATGACACAGAAGATGCTAGCTTAGCTCAATTGATAGCAAAAGTGCAGCCATAATACTGAATGGACATACAATTGGTATGTGGTCATCCTCAATTCAAAGCCCAGAAATTTCTTAAACAATTTGAAGATGAAGTCAATCTGTTTTATGAGCAATGAATGATTATGCTAACATAAATCATCTACCTATAATTTTAGCATAACAGTTGGAGTGTTTTCTGACATTGCATCACTTTTGCTTTTTCATTAATTTATTTATTTTTAATGGAAATGAGAATATGTTGCAAGACATTTGGAAGAATCACTGCATATACTAGAGAGCTGAAAGCAACAATAAGTTCCTGATTTTCTCCTGCAAGACTAGCTAAACTGGTTTAAAATTTGATTACAGCACAAAAATCATGCAGTAGCTTATTTCCTTCCTGCAACTTATAAATATACTTTCCAAATTGAAATGTCACATGTTGTTTGTTTATGTTGTGATTGTAAGCACCTTTATTACTTTACACTGTCAAAAATTCATAAAAAGACATCTGATAAAACAACAAGTTAACAAACCATGAATCATTCTCAGTAAGTATTTTTGTATACCAAGAAATAAAGAGTCTTGAAAAATTTAATCTTTGTGAATTGCAGTGTCAGCTGCTAATGGGACCAATACTCTGGGGATTGTTGTGGAAGTCAAAACTGAGTAATGCATGAGTGATTGTGCTACTTAAAAGTTAGCTCAATCATTTTTCAAAAAATAGTTCTTTGTCTAAGAACTATATCAAACTATATTTTGCAGTAGTTTGTGAAAACAAAATAAAAAGAATAAGGTCAGACCTTGGATAACATCCAAGAAGCCATATGAATCTCAGTGGTGGTTAACCTTTTTGTGCCAAAAATTGCGCATGCACCAGTGTGCATGCACTTGCGTGCCAGCACCCAGAATGCAATGTACACGCCTCTCCCCATGCCCCTGCGCATGTGTGTGCAATCCCCCCCCCCACTGCCTTACCTGCACTGTGCCTCACAGCTGATTTTTCGGCTGGTTTGAGGCCCTTTTTTGGCCTCCCAGAGGCTTGGAAAAAGCCTCTGCAAAGTTTTTCAGGCCGAACTATAGGCCCATTTCGTCACTTCCAATATTACAGGAAGTGATGAAACAGGCCTATAATTCGTCCTGAAAAGCCTTGCAGAGGCTTTTTCCAAGCCTTTGGAGGCCAGAAAAGGCCTCAAACCAACTGGGGGAAAAATGAGTTATGAGGTGCATGCATGCACAATGAAGTTAACTTTGCCTGCAGCTCACATGCCAGCACAAATGGCTCTGCATGCCACTTGTGAAACACATGCCATAGGTTTGCCATCACAGGTTTATCTGATCTTTACCTGAAAGGAGAAAAGGGGGGGGGAGGGAGGGAGGAGCAAGTGTTGACCTTAAATGGGAAATTTAATTTCAGATTTATGCTCCCTTATCAAATTATTCACATCCATGGGAAAGGAAAGGAAAACAATTAAGTACATACCATAAGTATGTCAGGAGAGGTGTCACAACTGGAGGACCAAGAGAAAAGTTTAGAACAGTATTTGATTCATTCTAAAAAAATTTTACCCACAATAAAAATAATGTCTTAAAAGTATGTCAGAAAGGATATCAAGTTCAGTTCCTCCCTAAAAACTAACTGCCAGTCTGTGACTAGCAGAGAGCTGGGAAAATTGGAGGCTCTAATGTTTAATCAGTGATCAGTGGGGCAATTGCAGTATTGAATGAAAAATCTGTATTAAGGGAATAAATTACATTTTAAAATATAAATACTCAAATGTATATTTAAAAATGAATGAAAAAGTGGGAATAAGCCGAAGAAACACAAGTGGTACTGAGCAGAAATAAGATGGCTGATTTAAGAAATAAACAATGGGGCAACTCAGAGCTGAGAGCAACTGGGATGGTAAATTATAGAAAGAATATAGCTGAGTTTGAGCAATACAGGGTATAAGAAAATATTTATTGAATTGATTATGACTAAAAAAAGATATATCTGAGACTTACCGATTGCCCATTGTATGTGATTGAGTGACTATTTTTTGTAGACTAAGCATTAAGCTGTTACAAAAACTATAGGTGGAATATAAACTATACCATTTTCAAGTGAACAAACTGCAAGAACTAACAGGGAATGGTATCAGAATTGGATTTGATCAAGGAATTTAATAGAGATGTCCCGAAACATAATCCTCCTGCCAAAGCATGTATTTGGATAGCCCAAGATCCCAAGAAGCAAAGAAAAAAAAGAAGTTTTTCTTTTTTCTTTTTTTAATAAAGTTTTATTGAGTTTTAACAAAACAAATAAAACATCTTATTTGAGTACAGCATCATTCCGAGTTAGCACATTTCCATACAATTTCATATGCATATTCATCTTATGCTTTCAACTTCATATCTTATTACTCTTTTTCCAACTTCTCGCTATTTCTCTCTTTACTTCTCTTAATTTTCTTTTATGGTTATCTCATTTTCTTCTTATTCAATTGTATTTCTTTTTCCTAAATTTCTTTCATCTGTCTTGTTTACAATTTCATATGTTCTCTTCCAACATTCTTAAGAAGCAAAATTCCCCTTATGATTGCCAATCAAAGTGCAACACCTTTAAATCTTATTGTTATTATCATATGAAATCTCATTAAACATTGAATTTGTGCATTCTAAAATTATAACATTCAAATTTCTAATATTTATTTTATATTGTGTAGATCTCATCATTTAGACTCTGCTTGGTACTTCCCCTTGAAAATGTAAAAAGAAAAATTCTAAAAACATAGCAAAAACAATATATATATATATATATATTCTGAGGTTCTCGCAGGTATTACTATGTGGATCTTTGGTTATTCGGGTTTTCTCCTGCTGAGCACAGAGCCGAAGACACAAGCCTGAAGATGATGAATGAGAGTTCATCGAAACATTGCCTAGATACTTCCAATCTTACGCTGGAGAAAACCCGAATAACCAAAGTTCCATATATATATATATATATATATATACATACATACACGTATGGCATTCAGCTTTGTTCAGGTATATTCCACGTCATTGTGGTTGTGCTTTTAAAGTTGTAGCAACATTTTGGCAGAATCTCATCTGCCATCATCAGGCTTCTGTATAGTTCCTGATGATGGCAGATGAGATTCTGCCAAACGTTGCTACAACTTTAAAAGCACAACCACAATGACGTGGGAATATACCCGAACAAAGATGAATGCCATACATGTAAGTACCCGCAATAACTTAAGAAAACAAATATTTATATTTATAATTATATTTATATTTATACATTAGTAAACAAAATAGTTATTCAAAATCATTCTTGTACTGGTATGAACCTTGTAAATCTTTCACATTTCTTTTCAATATTTTATCAATCTTTAGAAACAATTGCAATGTTTCCCTCTCTTCTTTATTATTGCATTAATTATAAATAAACATACCATTACATTACAATACAGTTTTATCTCATAGATTATTTACTTATTTCATTTCTAACTCATTACAGTATTCTACTGTCACAACACTATCTTTTGTATCCTCACAGAATCCTTACTTTTAACTTAATTTAACCATTGTCTCTGTGTTTTCTAGATGAGCAAATACCTTTAATCCTAGTACGTTTCCCCTTTTTCTTTATTTCCTGTTTTTGTCCCTCATAAGTTCTTTCCCTTTCTATCTTTCCCCCCTTTTTTTCTCATCCCTTTTTTATACCTTCCTCTCTCTAATTTTCCCTTCTATGGTTTTCTTTTCTGCTTCTCCTTGCTGTTATACTCCTTTTTCAGACTATTTTTTTTTGGCTGTTCCCTTTGATCTCAAATTTTTAACTCCTTTCCCACTTTTTCCCTTTATTACCACACTTTGCATTATTTGATCATTGAAAATGGCTTCAAAAAGAAGTTTTTCTATTGCTGCTGCCTTAAGAAACAAAGTGGAGATAAATAGACAATTATGTAATCATGTCCTACTATACTTGTACCCTATTGGTATTCCTGCCTGACAGCAACCTGGCATATATTTGCTTGCCACTAAAGGAAATACAGCAGCACTTAAAGGAAAAAGTCAGGGGACTGGAACACTGAATGGTCACAAAGACATTTCAAAAAGGAATGAAGACAGATCAAATTAAACAACACAGACACTAAAATAGAATTGACAAACAGAAGAAGTCTACATAAACAACAACAAAAAAGAGTGAGCTGAGGGGACAAGAGTAACAGTCTAAAAACAAAAAGAAAACAGAACACTGCTGAAATAGAAACAACTTTCTTTTAGCTAATTATAAATTTAACTGTGACTCCAGGATTACAACATTACTCTCCTGTTTCTAAATCTTTCCTGTCTAATCAGCCAAATAATAAATCAAAGGTTTTTGGCAAAAAATCCATAAAGAGTTTCCAATCAGTAATAAATATACTCATTGTTTTTTTCTCTAATCAAATAAGTCAATTTGGCCATTTTAGGAAGCTATATTATCGTTATATTTCTCCATTGTCAGTGTATTTTTCATCTTTGCACTTCCAATAATCTTGATTCAGTGATAATATACAGAATTGAAGTCCTATGACTTTTTTTCTAACTGTTTGTCCATCAAACACCCAAGAAATGATCTTGAAACTTAACACTGAAAGACAAATACTGAATGTGATTTAATAGGTCAACAGGAGACTTAATAGGATTATGGTTGGAAAATTGTATTTGAAGGATATCATTTGTTTAAAAAGTTTGGAAGTGTTGAGTTAGATGGTAAAAATAGCACTACATACAGAAAAATACTAGTGATGTGGTCTTTTCAATACTGTAGTGAGCAACTTAAAAAACTCTATAAAACAATTTTGCTTGACTTAAAAATTTAAAATGTTTGAAAACAAAAGACTAACAAAATTGATAGAAATGCATCATGCACAACAAATTTGTATTGCTGTCTGTTTTCTCCTGGTATGGCTAACTGTAAAGAATAATGTTTGTTACTTAAGATATGTAGAATATTGCATCATCAACATATTCCATCCTGAAACAGCCTTTGATTTTATCAGGTTTTATCCTTTCTATAAAAACCATTTCCTTTTTATGTTGCTGAAGTAGACTGATTTTGAACTTGGGTTGCTTGGAATTTGGACCACTTCTGATATATTTGAAAAATATGTTCTGATAGTAAAATATGTCCAGTGAGAAGAGCCATTCTAAAGTTGGAGTAGAAAATTGGGGTAGGGGAAAGTTGATAGAATCATTTGACATTGGCTACATTTTGCACATATAGCTGTTACTAAGTAGCATTGATGAGAAATTAGCCTCTTTCTTAAAGAGCCAGAGGCTCAAATTGAAATGTTGAGCAAGATGTTGAAAAGTTCTCTTCCAGTATTATTGCATCTATTGCATCACAGATTTTTGGTAATTGCTACTATTGTTCCTGGTCTTTTATTTGCATTTGTTAAAACACCCTTTGCTAAATTTTCTGCCCCCTAGAAAAGCTGATACCAATCAGCCTAAACTATCTCCCATCAATGTTTGTGATCTAGGTAGCAGGAAATGAACAAAGGTAAGAGATCTGAGTTTTCTAAGGCTGGGACACTAAATATGTGATTTATTTATCATATGGCACATTCACATCACATTTTGTTAATGACAAGACAAATTCAAAATATGAAATATAGAATCTAAAATATTACAAAAGAATATGTAGATTACAAGCGTGATTTATTTTATTTTTGCTTCATTTGTCACAGCCAGGAAATCAGCATGGTCTCCATTATGAGATCTATTTTAGCACTCTATTTTGGATAGTTTGTTTTTCCACCCCATAGTTACAATTTGGTGATAGTATTTTTCCCCACTTATCGACTCTGTACATCTATCATGGCCTGTGTGAATTCTGTTCACTGTTGTCCATAATGCATGGGGCTAGTCAAACAACAGCATTTCAAATGTTTTGAGTTGTGTGCATTTTGTCAAGCAAAGCTTGGAATGGTTCAAATGTTCTGTAAGAGTAGAATTCATATATTTAGTATCACATCATATCATACCAAACATGTAAGTCCTATTCTTACAGAACCTTTGAACCATTCCCAACTTTATTTTGACAGAACACAGACAACGCAAAACATTTGAAATGCTGTTGTTTTCATCTGAACTCAAAACACAATTACCATTCTGTTTCATATCCACCTATCCTATAGGGAGGCTGATACTGGACCAACCAAAGAAAAATAATTAGGCATGTCTGAGTTTTCTCCACTTTTTCTAGAAAAAAATGAAGTCAACACTTTTAATTTCTCTCCCTTTTTGGCCTCTGAAGTTCACAAGGACATGACTCGAGATACAATATCAGTGAAGTGAGAGAATGTTACAATCTGTTCTCCTGGGGAGTGATATTAAGTGGGCTTTCTGTATAAAATAGCCTATCTCAGTAGTGCATTGCAAAGTGAAAATGAGGTTATGGGTTCTTTTTCAGATTTAAGGTAAGAGAAAGAAGATAATTGTGCTTGGAAATACTGCTACATCTCTGTCAGTTCTTGAATCCAGCTCTAAAATGAAGAGAATTATAATATTTTCTTAATAAGCATGCATAACATGCCCTTTACTTAATTACTGTTTTTTAATGGAGATATGAAATATTGAGCTAATGAGTAAAGGTAAACCAGCTTTTTATAGCACGTGGGTGTACAGTAGCTTTGTTTCATCCTGTACTCTTTGAGGGCACAAGTTCATATCATGGCTTCACTATTGACAATAGTGACATTTCTACTGCCAAGTTAACCTAACCCTTTGCTTATTTTCTGCAGTGTTTATTGGTTTTCTCCTATTTCTTCCCAAATATAATAGCATTCAGTCCCATGTGAGTTTTAAATTCTACAGATGGGAAAAGGCCAAATTACCTGAGAAAGAGAAGCATTCTGCAGCCAAATGAAAAAAGAAACCCCCAAATGTAAGAGGCACGAAGGCAGAAAAAACATACGGTTCTATAATGCATGTAACCTTACAAGTATCTCTGTAACATGTAATAGGTGCCCCCAAAGCACTGACATCTGTTTCAAAATAATAAAGGAAAAGATTGCATTTCAGATTCCTAGAGCTGCTTCCAAGTTCTGGGAACTGGCAAATTATATAAAATGTTGAACTTATCTAACAAGATGGTGAAAGTTTCCTGTGGTAATGAACTAAAGTTTAGGGAAAGAAGATTTAATATAATCTCTGAAAAGTGACTTGTTAAATTCTAAGGAGGAGTTACAGGGAACATTTCATTTTTCCCAAATTTTGCTCAGCTTAGATTCAGGCAGTCCGTCAGTCAATGTATATCTTGCCTTGATACTACCTTCCTAATATAAAAATAGAGATTTTACTATAACGATTTAAACATAAACATGGCTTAAATATAAAGGAGGCTAATCCTATGTACTCAGTGGTAGGATTCAAATAATTTAATAACTCTGCCCTAATTATTTCTTCCAACAACCAGTTCACCAAACTGCTCAGAAAGTTAACAACCAGTTCTCCCAAACTGGTGCAAACTGGCTGAATCCCACCACTGTATGTACTAGAGCTAGTCTGACTATTGCTAGAATCCCACATAGTTTCCTATAAGCTTATTTATCATTTTTTTCCAGTAACTTCCCTTAATTGGGTGTTCAAATAATACAGATATGCTCTTGATTCATTGCACCAGCTATTCCCCACAATCCATATTCCAGTGCTACCAGTCACTCAGTTAGACAACTATGAGCAAGTCTTCTTCAGTCCTCCATTTCTAAGTTTATATCTGAGTGCTTTGATTGTTAGCAGTTGTATATATGTACATATGAAGAAAAAAAACCATATATATTTCTTGTTTTGTGCAAATAGTTGTGAATGCATTGTACAGGCAAGAACTTGTATTTTTCATCATCCAAAATATGCATTTTTCCAATTTATTATATCTATGCTTCTTTCTATAATTTGCATATGAAGAATGAGTATGCATTTTCATAAATCTTCTATGCAAGCTTCCTTACATAATCTATTATTAGTTAAAAAAAATACAGGTAGTATTTGGGAAATAAAACAGGACTGTGGCAATATCTCTTTTCATCTCTACCTTTATCTAATGGTATAAAGGTACATGATTTAGGATGTGTTGTCTATCATGATTATAAATTAGTTTCAATCCAAAATTTCAATCCAATATGTTTTTAACAATTTTATCCTTATTCTTTAATGACATAGAATAATTTTCAAAACTTGGCTAAGCTATCTTGAGTAATTCTACAGAAATAACTATGATGGATTTCAGCTGGCAATATAGGAGTCTTTCCTAAGTGATTTTACAGTTTTTTTCTTTATACTGCAACATTAATTACTATAATTTGTCCAACTGTTAGAATTGCTAGTGTAATGTACTCTTAAAGTTGCAATAAGGTTATGTCATCAGCCTCAGTAGATATTTGAAGATTACAGGCTATGGGGGAGGGGAGAGGAAAGAGAGAGAAAGAATTTTACAAGGAATAAGAAAAGAAAAAAAGTTATTTTGTATATAACTTATTTGAAGTAAAATATAACGGCAACTATATATTTTAGTCCCATCAAGCACAGAAGATTTTGCCCATTGTTGGCAAGCTTTCATATCTAAAATTAAATTTGGAATCGGAACACACCCAATTGGACAAGTTTCTGTTCCTTTGAGATTTTTGCTTTTTTGACACATGCTACCAGTGCAAACAGGGGCATTAATTAGATAAAAACACACACTCACATAGACACACAGACACACACACAAAAACACCAAAGCCCTTAAATAAAGCAAACAATGGAAAACTATCTCTCTTTTTTTTTTGGGGAGACTACAAACATACAACCATGAGATGAGGGTAAGAAGAAAGAACAATGCATATCACATATCACACAATTTTTTTCAAATGCAACATTTTCATTTTAATGAATATGAGTTCTGGCCAGCACTGTGGGAACCATGTGAGCATGATCTGGTCGCTTGGCAACCCATTTGCATCTATGATTGCCTGCCAAGCACCATGTGATCACATGATTGCCACTTGCAACCTTCCATGCTGGCTCTCTCAGAAAGGTGAAGCCAGTAAGGAAGATCACAAGTCATTAAGGTAAGTCTGCCCTACCCAAGCACCTTCCCCCAGCCCTCTGCGTTAGTGTAGTGCTGGCCATTTGTGCACTTTGTACACCTACCACAACCTGTGTGGTGCCTCTTGCAAATCCTTTCTGAATCTCATGGACCTCTTGCAAACCCTCACACAACCTTGGACATCTTTCTCACCCCCCTCTACTCATGCAGATTTCCCATCCTAACCCAAATAATACCTTGAGATACCATCTCATCTACACACCTCTGCCTCTTTCTCATCCTTCCTAATTCAGTGTCTCTTGTACACCTCTTCATATATTTGTACACCATCCCCATGCCACACCATGCCTCTTGCATACCCTCCCCAATCTCCTACCCTCTTCTTCCTTCCTTCCTTCCTTACCTTTTGTGAATGCTGCAACACTGATTCAGTTAATAACATAATGATGTTAGTTCTGATTGCAGGGAATTGCTCTTGATAAGTATTGAGGGTAGGTTTTGCAATCATGTTGCTTAGCAGTAGAAATTCTGATCACAATTGTTATTGTAAGTTGATTATCACCTGTATATTATTATTATTATATATGTATATATTATTACTAAGCCTGGGTTTCGTGCAAATGCTTACACATGGTAATAATCTGAAAATAACTGTTTTAAAATGTGACCAGGTATGTGTGTATTGTGCCCAAGATGACTACAGACTGTATAATTTTTATTTTAAAATTGACAGTCTGTCAAAATAGCCACATATGTTATTTGCAACTCATCGATCATTATAGATCCTTTTTCATTCAACAGACACTAGATTGTATGGTTACACTATGAAACTGTAATAAAAACAAATGTAATGTCCATCTTTCAGCATATCATTTTCAAGCATTTTGCAGAATGCAATGTGATAATTATTTTTTTCTGAATATTTGCCAACCACCAATGAGAAACTGTGCTCCATTTCACAAAACAAAATGTCAAAAAATATATTACAAAGAACAAATATTTTTTTGTATCCCAAATTCTGTTATCTTCCTTGTCGATCAAAATTCAGATGTTCTCATTCCCCCCATTTTCAGAATTAAAGCAAAAGAAAGCAAAAATTTATCAGATTAGAGATGCTCAAAACTTTACGTAAAATAGATGTGGAGACCATCTATGGTCTCCTAATTATTGATAGCCTGCAAGTTCTCATGTTGCAGGCGTGAGTAAATGGGTGCACTGATAAGACTTTAGTAACATTTGGAGCACGGTAGCAGACCTAGTCTTTGTGTAGGCAATCCACAGAAAGAAATGGCAATGTACAGGTTTTTTTTCCTGTGACATTAATATATTTCTATCTAAAATGCTGACCAAAGTGAAGAATTTGGATAGGTAAGTTTAAAGGTAAGAGAAATGAATTCTTCAGAGATATTTCATCAACTCTTGGTTAAGGACTCTTTCATGTTTAAATCACATTTGCAGGCAGAACTGTTCTTGGGAAGGGTTTGCTCATTTCATTTTCATTCTCAACACTAAGACTATTTCTGTATTTCCAGATGAAGGACCTGAAAAACAGGCTGGGGGAAGAACATCCTGATATATCAAGTCGCTATTGACTTTTAGTGACCACATAAAACCACATTTTCTATCTCTATGGTCCCTAAGAGTCAATGCAGATTTCATGGCACATCAGTGCTTCTGCTGGTATGTAGCATAAGATTAGAAAATGAAAATATAGAATCTTAACATACTTTTGTTAATATACTTTTCTTATCATACTGTATGTATATATATATATATTAGTTGCTTGGTTATTTATTTAAAGGGGTTATAACATACTATAACCAGCCAGTTCTGGGTGGCCTAGTTTTGCTTAACTAGAATCTTAATTTTCTTTCGGGATATGGTTCATCTTCTGAACTTACAGTATATGAAGAGATGCATTGATGAGAATCAGAACATCTATTTCATATATTTACCACCATTGGATTGGACTGTAAGAGTCATGTCCTATAGCACTATTTCTATTCACAAGTTCATCCGAGCCATTTTGAAGCTGACTCTACAATAGCCTTCATTCCTGCAGACTTTGCAATGGAGAGAACAATCAGCAAACCCTAAGGACCAAATGGTGCTGTATTTCCAGCTGACTAATGATTTGTAATTACTATCCTACCCTAAGCATCAAACTTTCCACATGTTGTGGGGCTACCAGAATCCTCTCAACTTCTCCTTGGGGAGAAGCAATAAGTAAAATGGCAAACATCCCATTGCCATCAGCATTTCCAGATACAAGCCTTTCTTTGGCTATTCTTCTAAAAATAAAGAATAGCAGCAAACCACCATTTCGTTGTTATATTTAACTGATAGCCATGATATTATACAGTCTAATTTGCAGCTGAACATTCCCTCCTCCCCAGCTGTAGTCATGGCTATGTGTTGATGTGCTGGAGGCTGAGTAAATGAAAATAGGACATGCAGACAGGTATCAGGAACAAGAGAACTGCATATGGGAGAGATATGGTTGATCCTAATCCTGGTCTTGTAAGCACCCAAAATTTCCTCAACTCCTCATTCTGTACAAAGACTAAGGAGAGAAGTCGTTAGTAAACATCACTACAAAGCAGTTATTTGCAGATACAGAGCAGTCTGTTGTCTAAGAGAAAAAGGAAATAGACAAAGCTCTTGTTGATATCACCCTTGATGACAAACAGATTCAGAGCAGCTGCTAGAGAGACAATCTTGTGAAGACGTCAAGTCAGCCTTTCCCTTTGAGGACCCATGAACAGAACAGTATGTTAGCTGAAGTTTAGAATGACTTCCTGCCAATAGAGAAAATGTGATACCCATAAACTCATATATATATTCATATTCTAGAGTCTCTGGCAAAGACTCCTTTTAGAATGGACTAAACCAATTTTCCCCTTTATATTTCTTAAGTATAAATTCCACTGTATTGGAATGGAATGGAATGTTTTCGGGAAGCAATGTATAGCAGTATAAAATACCTATCCCAGGAGAGAAGGAATTGCAGTCTTAATATTGGAGGAGGTAGCTTGAGAAAAGTTGTCAACAGTTAACATCCTCAAGTTTTTAGAATCACTGCATAAATTAAATGTAGTCACCATTGTTTTAGATATTAAAATTTCAATTGCTTATGACATTTTGAGCTGAATACCTGAGAAAAATGGAACACAAAGGAGGAGTATACCCCAATCAGATTTGGATGCAACCACTAGATGGCAGCAAAACATTACTTTCCCCTGTATCCCTTTTTAATTGCCACCTTGTGGTCATGTGACAGTAGCTAGATACTGCATTTGGTTCCATCTAATAAACTTTTATTCAAACCATATCAGAATGTAAAACATTACATTTCAAGATAGAGTTGCACAAGGACCAATTTCCAACGTGCTGGACAGAGGCTATCCAATTTGGTATATCCAGGTATCCAATTTATTATATTTGGGGTCTGATTATGTTTTGCTGTTAGATATGTTGAGTAATATAGTTCTAAATAGCTAGAAGATGCCATGCACTTTCCTACTGCTTCAGTAAAATACGGTAATTTTCACCCCCCCACACACACAGTCTCACACAGAGATGCAAAGTGCCTTTATGAGCACAGTATAGATAATTGTTCCTCTTCCAGAGAGCAACTCCCTATATCTTTTTTTTTCTTCTATATGAAAAAATTTGAAAAGGATGTTTCCCTTTTGTGTATTGAACCTGAAATATGCCTTTTATTGAAGTCTAGTATTCACTTGCCTTTGAACAATTTCTACTACACTCTATTGTTAATAAGAGCAACTCATCGAATCCAAAGTCAATTTCTTGGCTAACAGAATGCAATACACATTTTCATCCAATCTTCACTAGATCTAAAAACTTTCAAATTTCCCATACATCCAGAACTGAAAAGGGCAATGAAAGAAAAAGAACGCTGGTAAAGAATGGACTTTTCCTTCACAATCTCGTTAAAGAACTATCCTTGGTTTAAATATGTTTCAGCTTTTCACCAAAGGCAACACATGGATGTTTGTGCTACCTTCTTATGTGCTGGGTTCACCTCTAATCTGTTCAATTCTTTCTGCATCATTATACGGGATCTTTTGTTTGGTAGATAGTCAGGTACTGCAGAGAAGGAAAATCAATTCGAAGCACTTCTTATCTTTGTAATACATTAAATCTTTTCTTTGTATTTTCAATTCTTTGCTTTTTCCCACAAGGGAACTAGGCATACACATGTTCCAAAGCAAAATAGAATGTGTGTATGCAAATGGAAGAGTGTGAGGTTGGTTTTTCATGCTCAAAGTAGACCCTGATCTGACTTTTGTATGACAAAATCAAATTATCACACATCTGCAGTTCAATGGATAATCTCTATAGAATAGATATCATGAAGAGCCATAGAAGCAATCCAAACCTTTTGATCATTTTTGCTCACCCAAAAATATCTGCTTTCCACTGTTATATTAAAACTTTCACCAAGAAAAAAACACATAACTTCTTTAGACACGCCCAAACAGTCACCCCAGATAAAATCTTCAAGTGCAGTTGTTCTTCACAGTAGTCACAGCATAAAGTTTGAATGTGTGTGTGTGTGTGTGTGTTTCTTTAGTAACTCAGTTAAAAGAGCAATGCTCTTTTGGGAAAGAATTATCAACCCACCCCAATTACTTCCTAAGTCCAATATGCTGAAAAAAAAATGGAAAGAAATTGAGGATGGGGGGAAAGTCCCAACTTATTTTAAGTACTTACATCTTGGGTCTGCAATTGAATATTCAAGATTTAAATATCTCGTAGTTTAGCTAATTCACATTGCAGGCTCTCATTTCTATTGAGTCTGTTGCAGTAGAAGGTAGATCATCATCTCTTTTAACCCGTAAGCCAAATATTCAAATATCAGACAGGAAAGAATGGATTTTTCCCCTGACTTTGCATATGGGGGGAATTGTATTTGTAATGTATGCACACTTATGTAAATTGGGTTGGTGTTGAAATAGTGCAAAATATATAAACAAATAAATCTACTGTGTTTTCACTATCTTTAGAAGTCTGGTATAAAAATCTATTCTAAATTTACTCCTTGTTAGGATTTGACAACTAAAAATAAGAAGGGGAAAGATACAATTTTTGCCCATTAGATTACATATAAAAGGTCACTGGCTATTGGTTTAGTAGTATCTGTCAAACAGAGATAAATGTATGCCATTTTTTTTAGAAACCATGTTGTTGATGCTTAAATCTCCATAGGGCTTATTTTCAGCTATTGACCTTTTCTAACCAGGAAACATGTCATACCAGATCTCACATGCTTGAACCCTGAAAATAAAACCTTCATAAAAGAATTATATAATATCTGACTGAAGGATATGGTAAAGAGTCGCACTAAACTAATCCTGAGATACATGCAAACAACTGAAAAAGTACTGAAATCTGTACTTTGTATGTCTGTATTAAAAAAACAAGGCAGATTGTCTTGTATATTAACAAAAATATCCCCTTCTTCGATCAACTTTAAACAATTTGAAGGAAACATACAAAATTTATGCCTTTTAATGTCTATTCTACCTTTGTTTTCTGTTCAAACAAGGCTCTTCACAAGTCTGATGAATCTGTAAACACAAAGGACAAATATTTTTGCAGTATCCAATTCTGCAGTGTCCAATTCTGCTGCAGTACTTTGTCTTCCCAAGTCAGACGCTTATATACTTTTCTTCTGAGAGTGTTGTTAGCATGTATTTTGAATTCTTCTTTTAAAAACTGAGTTAATTTGCAATTATTAATGAAATTGATTTGATTTTATCAATGATGATAAGAAACAGTAAGTTGTCTTTATTTATTTGCTTGCTTGCTTGCAATGAATTTAACAGATTAACAGATAGCAGAGTTCCGCTATCTCAAGGGTTGCCACAAAGAAGAGGAGTCAAGCTATTCTCCAAAGCACCTGAGGGCAGGACAAGAAGCAATGGGTTGAAACTAATCAAGGAGAGAAGCAACCTAGAATTAAGTAGAAATTTCCTGACAGTTAGAACAATAGAGTGAGGAGAGTGCCGGAGGAGTAATACCTCCTTAAAAAACCTTGCTTCAGGTGGCCTGGCTGGTAGCATCTTGTAAGGACCCCTTTCCAGGGTTACAGGAAAAGATGGTCAACGGTTTTGAAGGCAGAAGAGGGCTTTATGCCAGGGGTGGGTTTCTACTGGTTCTGTCCACCTCTGTAGAACCAGTAGTTCTGAAGAGCAGCAGACATAGAACCGGTTCTATGTCTGCTGATGTTTTTGCCCACCTGCCCACCCAGGCTCTTACCTGACCGTTATTTCCTGATTTTTTTCAGGAAAAAGGGGCTTTTTGAAAGGCTGGTTCTCTGCACACAGCATGCTGATGACGATTTACAGGCACACTGGCAGAGTGCAGGGAAGCACATCGTAAATCACCGAACCTCATAAATCACCGAACTGGTAGTTAACCCTGTTGGATCCCACCTCTGCTTTATGCCCCAATGGCAAATAAAACAGTGGAACCATCTTTTAGGAGAAGGAAAACTCTGATTACAAACCTCCACTGCCTTGTGGCTATATCTATTATAGGAAAAGGCTTCAGGAGCCAACCTCAAGGCAAAATCTGGAGCCGGAGTCCTGGAAGCAGTTCGTGATTGGAACACAGCTGAAACTAATCGTATCAGCTCTGCCATTCCATTAGACTATTTCATTGACGTGGAGAGGGGGAGGATCTGCTGCTTGATTAACAGTTTATCCTCCATATTAAATTACCCAGGCCTCGTGCTCTGGAGAGGACTGGCATGCCCCTGTTAGAATCTGACTCCAGGGTGAGGAGGAACAGCCAACAGGGAGCGGGAGTGTGGCTCTGGAAGTTGTGGAGGAAACTGGGGAAGGGCACTGGCCAGCTGGGCATTCAGAGGAAGACACAGGCCCATCTCCTCTTCATCCTAGGGCATTCAGGGAGGAGCAGATAAGGGAGAAACATGAATGGCATGGTCTACAGGGAAGGAAAGGACCTTGATTCATGGGCTGCAGCTGTGAGGACTGTTTAAAAGGACGAACTGCTCATGGGTCAGTGCTGGAAGCAAAGTGTGAAAATATTTCTAGTCTGTCAGTTCTTATCTGAGTTTGGGTGTCCTTCCCAGAGTGTGTATTTCGATATCTGTGGACATCTTCAAGCCCTTATCCTGCCTTGTTTCATTAATTCTTCAGTGTGGTTTATGTTGTTTTTTTTCTATTTATAATTTATATGTATTTTGAGTTTGAACGGAAGTTCTTCCTTTTCGCAACTGTTTGTGGGAGAGTTTTTTCTGCAGTCAATGATAATTGAACCTTTAAAGCCAAGTTGAAGGAATTAAAGGCACTTCATCTGTTTTCATGACTTTGTTGCTTTTGTGTCCCACCCTGGATCATCACAAGGACACTCCAGCTTTGCATACAGCATTGAAACAACATGGGAAGTGGCAGTTAATGGTTTCATAGCATGATACTATAGTCTCTTGAGACTGAAAGATGCCAATTCAATTAAAACAATAATCAGTGGAACAACTTTCTTCCAGAAGTTGTGAATGCTCTAATACTGCAAGTTTTTAACAAGAGAGTGGACAACCATTTGCTATAGGGTTTCCTACCTGAGGAAGGGATTAGACTAGAACACCTCCAAGATCCTTTCCAACTCTGTTATTCTATGATCTGCTCTGCTCTGCTCTGTTCTGCTATTCTTTACCAAAGCCATCACAATATTTCGTATCAAACAGGCAAGCTAGCCATTGAGAAATTGCGTCCTTCAAAGACTGCCTGTTAGTCCAAATATTATTCTATATACTTTCCCTACAAGGTTGTAATAAAATGCATTATTCATATATAGTAACATTTTAACTCATTAACTCTATGGTGACTTTATTGAAGTATAAAATGGTGAGACAAAGTTGAATGGAAGAATTTTGGGGATTTCTTTTAATTCTGTTTAAAATTAAAGTATTTAAATGAAGACTCAGCAAACTAATCACATAATAAGCGAATAGATTGGCTGTCACCAAGGCTATGTGCTGCAGTTGACTAAAAACATTGTGCACCCTTGATACAATTATAACTTCCATAATTAAAATATTAGAGCCACCTTATAAAAGAAGTCATTTAAAAGCATTCCTAAGTCTGTGTTTCTCAGGGGATTCATAACATTTGCATCTGTTATGCAGGTGGATGACTGTGACTGCAGACAGGATCTAGGCAATTGATTGTGTGGTGCATAAATATTCCCTTGTGTTATATTTATACATTGGCTGGGCATGCTGTGCTCAGCCCAATTAGGGTTTAGATTTTCATTTCATGCAAATGCAGGTATTCATTTATTTTAAGGTGCCAGGAGCTGACATTAACATTAAATTCTTTCCCCAACCAGCCCGCTAATTTATCTCCTTTATTTTATAATATCCGTTTTTGTGTGTCTGTGCATGTATTGCATACATGTATAAATGTGTGTCCATATGTGTCTTTGGCTACAATTTTAACACTCAGCAATACTAAAATGTGTCTGTTTTAAAAACAAGGTAATTATTTAAATCAAATGCTTCTTTAAAAGCCACCGAAAGAAAAAATCAGAGGACTTCTATTAGAGTATATATTTAAATCTTGGTCTCACCTCAGAAAACCTTCTCCTGTGCTCATTGTAATGGAGTAGAAAGAACAGATTCCAATACTGATCTCAGAGTTCAGTCAAGGTTATATGGCTGAGTATTTAAATTGAATCAAAAATGGTAGAGATAACTGAGAAGCTCTGCTTAGTATTATTCTCACACAATTACAAATTGATGAAGTGTGAGAGTTGGGTTATTACATTTGTTAATGCCTCGAATAATCAGCGTTTCTGATCATGAAAGGAGTATGTTTGCCATAGCAAGTCATCCTCTTCAGATCTTCCACAATATTAGGGTGAGAATTTTAAAAGCCTGTCATTCAACACCCTCCTTCCCCTGTGCATCTGACATCACATGAAAACAATGTCTAATTAGAACCGTAGTTAGAACAAATTGGAGAGTTCACCTCTGAAAGGTTGCTAAAAGGCCTTGTCTGCATCCATAAATATCAATATGTGGTGGGAACAAAAGAGTTTTTCAGAAGGATACCTGCGTATAGATGACTTATTCACTGATCTTCAATAGTCATGATGGGTTTTTAAAAAAATCTTAACTTAAACAGTTTTATTTCTCCTGGCAATTTAAAAGGTTATATTGTTTCATCTTGTTTTAGGGGTAGACAACCCATGGCCCACAAGCTACATTTAGTTTTTAAGCTTTTCTTTTTGCAGCCTCCACAGATTGGCTTATTTACATGTCATGGTGGTGTAATTTGCTGTTTGTGTTCAATGGGATAAGCATCTGTAGGTAAAACCTCAATTAAATAACTGTCTGGCCCTGTGATGGTGAACCTATGGAATATGAGCCATTGACCCAGCTCAGCTCTGCCATGCATGTGCATGTGCCTCCCACCAGCCAACTGGTCTCCAGGTCTCTGCTGGGGGATACATATGCATTGTATTTTGGGATGCATACACGTGCGCAATTTGGGCACTCGGTGATGAAAAGTTTAGCCATCACCTGTCTAGCCTGTCATAGCAAACAAATGGAACTATCAACTCCAAAGACTTTCAAAGGTCTCTGAATTCTATCCTTCAGTGACATCATGAGATCACCACTATGTTTTTGTCACTTTACTGTGAAAAAAAATACCTAAAATGGTTGCCTATCACTGAATTAAGGAAGATTCTTCATATTTTGCTTATTCTTTTCTCTTTTTTTAATCGGGGAGTATCTCAGAGAGACAGGACCCTGAAGTTGACTAAGATTAACAATATCAATCTATGGCTACGATTCAAAACCCATTCAAGCAACATAGGATGCTTTCAGAGAACATAGTGTTACTGAAAGGACCATAATGAATGAATGAATGAATGAATGAATGAATGGATGGATTCTTTATTGGTCAAGTGTGATTGGACACAGAATTTGTCTTGGTGCATATACTCTCAGAGTACATATAAATAAAAGATATATTTGTCAAGAATCATAAGGTACAACACTTAATATAGAGTATATAGAGTACAAATAATTGATTTCATTTTGAGTCCATTCTTTTAGGCCTTTTTAGAATGGCTTTATGAGTGACAAGACCAGCTCTGCAATGAATTTTTGTTCCATCTGTATCTTACAAAATATCTGAATTGTGATTGTTTGGAAGAAAGAAAAATGTATTAATAAATTTTACTATCAAATTTATTTATCAAATGTATTAGGACTCTAACAGACTGGAGGCAAGGGTTAAATATATTGGTGATGCTATTGAGCCACCTTTCATAAAAATAAATTTAGGTTTGTTTATAGGTACAGTAACTCCTGATAGTTTTGTTCAGTACATTATGCTCATGAATATCTCCATCATCACTCATTTGCTTTTTCCATTAAAAAAAAACCCTCCACAAAACATGTTAAGGAAACTGCCATCTGTCACAAAACATAAAGATGATTCTTCTGCATCTGGTCTCTCACAATCCATATGTAATGCCAGCCCCCACACTTTTATCAGAATTTGTCAGCTATTTCAATCTTAACCGTATTATCCACTTGAAGGTGGAAAATCCACTCAATGTGGAAAAGTCAGCCTCATCATTGATCTATTTTTGAAAAGTGACAAACATGGTTTAACCAAAGAAAATGATAGGTTTACCTAAAACAATGAGTTGTCTCCTGCAACTGCTCCCAATGACTACACTAGAGCTAAAAAGAGGGTCTTTTCACATCTTTCTTCTATGGAAGAGATTCTCAACATAAAAAAATGAGATATATGCAGATTCTTAGCTAATATTGTAGACTGCCATTTAAGGAGCAAGCTTGGTCCAATGACTGAGGCACAAGGCCAGAAACCCGGAGGACCAAGTTGATCTAAAAAAAAAAAAAATAGACCCAAACTTGCAGGAAAACACTAGTAAGAAAAGAAGGGGGGGGGGGAACCCCTGTAGTTTTTAATGCTTGTTTCCACCAAAAATTCAACACTGGTATGAAAGGAAGAAATAATATTCTTTCATGTAATTATGAAACCTAACATTCACCCAGGCTCCCAATCAATTGTAGGCAAACATGTTGAAGAATTCCATCCCTGATTCATTTTACTTTGAATATTGTCATAACGCAATATGTCAAAGCAGACTTCATTGTGACAGTAATAAAAAGAGGGCCATGCATGCAAACTCAACACCTGTCTGCTATTGCTGGGACAGCTCATCTTTTTTTCCAGGCTCCAGTATCAGTCTAAAGGAAAGGAAAGGAAAGGAAAGGAAAGGAAAGGAAAGGAAAGGAAAGGAAAGGAAAGGAAAGGAAAGGAAAGGAAAGGAAAGGAAAGGAAAGATGCTCTTGTTGCTGGTTTTAGAAACCTATACTCATTAAAATAAATGCACATCTTAAAGCAGTAGCATCTATTTTAAAATGTTTCTGCAGAAAACTTGGGAAAAGGTGGCCCAATAAATGACTGGCAGAGAGGTTGAAAGCCTAAAGCCATTCTTCTGAGTCATTTTCCAAGTGTGCACAGCCCTAATAAATAAATGTTTCAAAGAATAACCTTCCCCTAGGTAGCATACATTCCCTTTAGATAATCTCTCTCCTTCCCTCCCTCCCCCCCCAGTGGTGCAGTTCAAATATTTTTACTACCAGTTCAGTAGGCACTGCTTGGTGGGTGCGCTTTGCACCAAACACACACTTTGCTTGGTGGGTACACTTGCACCAAACACGCACTTTGCACAGGTGCAGATGCTTTCTGACTCACCTCCTGCAATCCTGCACTCTCCCTGTCACTTCAGTAGCTGCCGCATGGCAATCTGCTGTGCCACGCAAAGCAGCTGCACTTCAAAAGCAGGGAATAAAGGTTAGTATGTGTGTATTAGGATGTTCATTTAAATTTTGTGAGTGTATGTATTCCATATGAGAGCAATGGCAATTGCAGTTATGAAATACAGTGTATTTCAAAATTTGAAATATTTGAGATTTGGTTGTGCAGTGAATATTAAAGTCTGAACACTTAATTGCATAAAGTTTTATGCTGTGTTCAAGTGGCTTTTTATCCTGCTGTTTCCTCCATCTCGCCATATGCTTTGTCTTTAACTCATTACAATTTACCATTCCCCAGCCTCCACAATCTAAAATAAGTTATGCTGAAATCAAAATTTTGCTCAGTAATTGCTTTACATAATTACCAGCTTACTTGTTATAAAAGTATATGCTAAGGTAATAGGATAGATCGACACTAACAGTCATCAGAGAGAAAAAGAGAGAAAACCTCTTCATCTAAATTAACACTAGCATTGAAAAGCTATTATATGTAGCTTGATGACCAAAGGGTGAGAGCACCTAGTTCAATGGGATTTCTAAAAGGAATAATTTAATTTGTAGCATAATTTAGGGGCATGTTGCTATGACAGGAGAATAAAGCTTGATGAAAAATATGTCAAAGTAATATTATTCAGACTGCCCACGCTTCCTCCACAAAGGAAGGAAAAAAACATCCATAATCAGTTTTGTTTCAAAATGTCATGTGTTTTCTTAAGTAATATTAATTTGTAAAAATCTTTAAATTGTTCACAAAGAATAGCCAATACAACAGGGGTGTCAAACTGGCGGCCTGCAGGCCAGATGCATCACATACAGGCCATGCCCACCCCAGCTCTGTAAATGGGAAAAAACATTTCAAAATATCATGTGATGGCCATGTGACACCATGAGTTTGACACCTGTGTAATACAGCGCCTGTCATATTCTAGGTAGACAATAATACAATAAGGCAGGCAAAGGTTTTTTCTTCTTCAAATTTTTGTTTTCTTCAGAAGGCAATGCTCTTGCTCTATACTGTAGTTGTTATGGCTGGTGGGAATAATTTAGAAAAGACAACTGCCACAGGCAAAATCATCACAAGAGTTTAGTGAGATTTTTCTTCGTTTGCCTCTGCTCCACAAGTACTGGCATAGCTGAGTAGAACGTTATCTGCACCTTCACTTCTTTACCTTTAACCCCAGCCAGAAACTTTGTGAAGAATTAGTGAGATATCCTTCCAAAACTGAAAAAGGAAGGAGCCTAGCCAATGCCTGAGGAACCTGGGAGGTGTCCTGTTTCAGGTTTCCAAATCATACACATAGTTGCTAGGTAATAATAGAAATTTATTCAAGGCTGAGCTGATAGTAGCAGACAACAAAAATATTGCAAATCAAAAAAAAAAAAACCTCTCTTGGAAAGAATGCTTGCTTGGATGGTCCCACTTTCAACAGGAGCACAAAGAAGAACACTCATAATCCAATTCAAGGTTCAGAAAGCCAAGTCATGTTTGTCAGCCAGTCCAAGGTCTTTTACCATTTTTTTATTTGTCAATTGCTTACAAGATAATAGGTATAAGAAAAAACATAGTTGTGTGTACATGGATACATATAAGAAAAATAAAAAAAGAAAAAAGAAACAATACGACAGGGACGGTAGGCACATTGGTGCGCTTATGCACGCCCCCTACAGACCTCTTAGGAAAGGGGTGAGGTCAATAGTAGACAGTCTAAGGTTAAAGTCTTTGGGGTTTGGGGAAAAAACCACAGAGTCAGGTAGAGTATTCCAGACATTGACCACTCTGTTGCTGAAGTCGTATTTCCTGCAATCAAGTTTGGTGTGATTAACCTTGAGTTTGTATCTATTGTTTGCTCTTGTGTTGTTATGGTTGAAGCTGAATTATTCATTGACTGGTAGGACATTGCAATGTATGATTTTATATACTATACTTAGATTGGACCGAAGGCGGCATAGTTCTAGGTTTTCTAGGTCTAGAATTTCGAGTCTGGTGGCATAAGGTATTCTGCAACGAGTGGAGTGGAGAACTCTTCTTGTGAAATATTTCTGGACTTCCTCAACTGTGTTAATATCAGATACGTAATGTGTGTTCCAGACTGATGAGCTGTATTCAAGTACTGGTCTAGCAAATGTTTTGTATGTTCTAGTTAGTAGTGTAATATTACCAGAGAAAAAGCTACGTAATATTAGGTTAACAACTCTTTACGCCTTGTTGTCTATGTAGTCATAGTGGGCTCTAGCACTTTGGTCATTTGAGATGAGTACTGCAGAATCCTTGACAGAGTTTATATCATCAGCAAGGTCTTGACTATTCAGACTGTATTTTATTTTCTGATTTTTTGTTTTGCCAATATGTAGGACAGAGCATTTATTTGTTGAGATTTGAAGTTGCCATTTGTTTGACCATTCTGATACATAGTCAAGGTCTTTTTGGAGGGTAGTAGTATTGTCAGTGGTGTTGAATAGCTTTACATCATCAGCAAAGAGAACACAGTTGTTCTTGATATGATCACAGGGGCCATTTATGTAGAGTATGAAGAGAGTTGGTCCTAAAACACTGCCTTGGGGGACACCACTGTTGACAGGTACAGAATTTGATAGGACACTCCCAGTTTTGACCATTTGTTGTCTGTTTGACAGGAATGCTTCTATCCAGTTATGCAGGTTTCCAGTGATACCGTAAGATTTTAGTTTTAGGAGTAGTTTGTCATGTACCACTGAATCAAAGGCTTTACAGTAGTCTATGTAAATTGCATCTATTGCTTTGCCCTGATTGAGTTGTGTAGTCCATATGTTTTTGCAGTGTAATAGTTGCAGATTACATGAGAGTGTCACAAGCAGGATTCACAGGAATGGCATCAGTGGTGGGATTCTACATTTTTTCCTACTGGTTCTATGAGAGCTTAAAAAACAAGGGAATATAGTACAGGACAGGAAAGGGTGGGTGCAGGTGGGTGGGGCCAGCCAGAGGTATTTGCTGGTTCTTCAAACTGCTCAAAATTTTCACTACCAGTACGCCCAAACAAGTCTGAAACAGCTGAATACCATCTCTGAATGGCACGCTAGGGCAGGATATCAGATCATTATTTCAAGTTGCCTCATATATCAGAAAACTATCTACAATTAAGATAATACTTTTCTTCCTTGGCAAGGAGCATCATTGAACTTTTTTGTCCTGCTTTCTGTTCTTGATTGAGGGCCACACCTCAACATCTGGCTGTTCCAATGGTACCTTTATTTGATCAGCCTTTCCTGAGGCTGACATTCTAAAGTTCAACTGGAGCAGCTTCTTCAAAGTAAGTATGAGTTCTAGACCCTGGCTCAGTCAAAAGGACAGTAGAAGTGGGGCAGCAATTTTATGTGGCAGAACAAAGCCAAGGGCTGTTTTATTTTATTTTCCCCTATGCTATCTTTCAGATCATGTTCCCTGGAGATGCTTCTAATGATATCTTATTTCTTCTAATAGTCTCTTATTGAAGAGCTATGGTGGCACTAGAATGCAATATTGCAGGCTACTTCTGCTGACTGCCGGCTGCCAGAAGTTCAGCAGTTTGATTCTCACCAGCTCAAGGTTTACTCAGCCTCCCATCCTTTTGAGGTATGTAAAATGAGGACCCAGATTGTTGGGGGCAATATGCTGACTCTGTAAACTGCTTAGAGAGATTGTTAAGCACTATGAAATGGTATATAAGTCTAAGTGCTATTGCTATTTCATGGACTTCATGGCAGATATGAAAACCATTGGTCCATCTAAATTTGTTATTGACTTGATTGTTGTGCTTGTTAGTTTCCTCTATTGAGAAGAATGAAGACAAGTGGAAAAGAGATTACTTATATTGCCTTTTCCTAATATACAATGGTAGTAGACCAGACTAAGAAGTAAACACTGCACACCTGTAGCTCAGGCTCACCTTGAACTACAAGATGGAGAGCAAATAAATTTGATAAATAAATAAGTAAATAAATCAATAAACCAATAAATCTACTTTGTTAAAATAGCTACAGTAAGACAATCTGCAAGTGTGAATTTGGTACTTTTTTGAGTCCTTGGTACTCTCTGAACTTGGCTGTTTTCTTGTAGACATTTCATTATTCAAACTAAGTAGCAACATCACTAGCAGTGATGATATTACCTAGTTTGGGTAATGAAATGTCTGCAAGAAAACAACCAAACTCTGAGACCACCAAGGACCCTCATTTCAAATCTGAATATTCTCCCTTATTGGTCCTTTTCTTTCCTCTTATTTCTTCATGAGAACTAGATTCAAAGGGTGGGAATTGTGTAACTCGTTTACTCAATTTCTTGTCCTGGGCTCAGGTTTAATTTATCTGATTGTTGCCTTGGTAGAAGATCTTCCTTTTGTCCTTGAAGGCCACCCTCTTTATTCATTATATCATCTGATCATTGATATTAAGTACTATAGGAACCAGAGGGAAAGACTTTATAATGGAGAATTATCCTTTGACAATCAAGTGTAAATGTTGTTGAACTTATTGAAGCCCATATCTTCTTTCAGTATCTAATCAGTGCAATTACAAATCCTCCTCTCATTGGACTCATTCTCCAGTGTAAATTGTATCCTAATGGGATTATTCTGATAGAATGAGCATGTTAAAAGACAATTCTCCCAATGGGTTGGATTTCTGGATGCCCTTTTCCAGAAAAAAACATTCATGTTTTGATTTCCATAAAATATATCTTTTATCTCTCTGTTAAGTTCTCTCCCCTGCCCAAGTTTTGATCCATACTGATTTTGTTTATAAACAAAAATTAGTAGATAGCAAAGGACCAAAGAATATTATTGATTTAGATTATTAGTTGGAGCTAATGAATATTCAGTCAGAAATCAGGATCAATTTTCTGAGTTTTTATCCTTACATTTTGCTATCTTTGTGCTTTATTTTATAAATGTTTGGAGGAAAGGCAGAAAAGTCCATATAAAATTTCAATTGAACAATATGCTGTTTTCAAAATTTTGCTCACATTAAGTGTCCTCAGCATGGTGAAAGTATCCGGAGGGAGCACCATTGGCTCTCTGTCAAATATCGAAGTGATTTTTCAAAATGTTGTGATGGTTTATAGGCAGGATACCCGGCCCTCTATATATTTATCTGAGTAGCATCTCAGTGTGAGTTCCCTCTTTCTTTGAGGTCATACAATGCAAGTAAATTGGCCATTCTGAAATATAGTCAAGTTAAAAAACTAAAGTTGTCATGCTGAGTTAGTTTGAACTATCAGTGCAATATGTATTCAGGAGAAAGCTCTGCAGTCCATAATTCACTTGTCCAAACCTAAACTAAAATATTAAGGTTCAGATACATGTGAAGAACAATTATCTGATCTGATTTGAATTAGGACTACTCAGCAACTGTCTATATTAAATTTGAAAATATGCCGAATATGAGACTGAATTCCAAATATACATTTAAATGTTTGTAGACACTGAATATATGTACATTTTTTCTCTGTTCAAAAAATATTCAAAAATCCACTGTAACTTTTTATTTCCAAGAGGTGAAGGTGATTTCTTTACAAACATTCTTCCATGGATGCTTTCCAATATTCAAATCAGAATTTGAAGTTGATTAGTAGATGAAACTCCTTTCAGTTCAGTGTTCTTGCCAGCTCTCTGAAATAAGTGATAGAACCAGCAGATTCAATCTGAAAATGGGAAAGTTTCATTTGGTGCACATTTTAAGCTAATTTATGTATGCATACATTGATTTGCTGATTAGAACAGTTTTAAATTGTGTGCCACTCTGAATTTTGCAATTTTCACTTCAACATACAAAAGTTGTCTATAGAAATTAATTTATTAAGGGAAACTGAATACAAAGTGCATATATTAAAGAGAGTTTACAAAAGAGAAAGCTGTTAAAAATGGACATTCTAGAAGAAAACTGTACGTAGACAAATGCAAATTTGTCTCATTTTGTTGACAGATGGCCTGCTAACATTTGAAACCATAACTGTTTTTCAACCACTTATTGTCCTGTTGGTTTCAGGGTTGCTATTTATTCTCCATTCTAATACAAAGTAGATATGAGGAAAATTATATTTGCTTCTAATCTTCAATTGTGGCAAGAACAGACATTTGTGTATGCTTACGTGTTTCAGTATGCTATCACCTTGTTATGATCTTTGTCAGATAACTTCATTCCCATCCATTCTGTGGATCTTTTCAAAGCACATATCTTTTGTTCACAAATTCTTTCAAAATACTTTGTCCATTCTAATTACCATATGTTAAGCTTATATTATTTGTTAGCTTTAATATCAAGAATCACTAGGATTGAGGTGTTAGATAAATCACACATTTATAAATGAAGAAATAGTTTTGTATACCTTTTGGATTGGAGAACAAGGAATTAAACTGGAGCCTATGTATTCCTGCTTATATCTGCTGTGACAGTTTTTATTTTGTTGGATTATGTTATTTCAACTATAAAGAAATCCATGATACATGTGTGTGCATGTGTATGTTTATAGATAGATATACATAACATGTATATTATACCATAACTATATCTATATCTATATCTATGTTCTGTCTCACTTTTCTTCTTTCCTGAAAGATGAAAGAATACAAACTCACACAAACACAGGCAGGCAAGCTGGCTCAGACTTCACAGAGTTAATTCTTTGGAACTGATAATATCCTTGGCATTCCAACATGCTTTGCCTGCCAAGTCCGAATTGATAACAAATAAAAATCTACTCACAGAAAATTACAAGGCAGTCCACAAAAATCATTCATGAAGAAAATCTGAAGTAAGATTAAACTTCGTCCCGTACAAAGTTCCAGCTGAAAACACGCCCACTTTTATCCCCTGTGGGGTGTGGCTCAATGACTCAGCTCACTCTCTGACCCTCCCACACTTCCTACATTGCTGTTCATGTTTCTCCTCATGACGCTGCTTAGGATCAAGCCAACACTCTTCCTCTTTACTCTCTGTCAGAGGCTGCTCCGATATGCCTTCCTCCTGATTAATCTCAGGCTGTTCCTCTCGGTTGTCTGATAAAACCTGAGGCATTATCAGGGAGGAAGGCATTGCCAGAGAGGAAGGTCCTGGGGAGGAAGGCATTCCCAGTTCCTCCTCCTCATCTTCCAGGTCTTCTTCCTCTGACAGCATAGGCTCGGGAATCGGGGCCACAACATGTATATCTATATCTATATATATGGTATTCAACTTTGTTCGGGTGTTTTCCCACGTCATTATAGTTGTGCTTTTAAAGTTGTAGCAATGTTTCGGCAGAATCTCATCTGCCATCACCAGGCTTCTGTATTGTGTTTGTCTGTGAGTCAGGCTTTTACAGCCGTTTCTGTGAACAGACGAACACAATACAGAAGCCTGATGATGGCAGATGAGATTCTGCCAAAACATTGCTACAACTTTAAAAGCACAACTATAATGACGTGGGAAAATATCCGAACAAAGTTGAATAACATATATATATATATATATACACACACACACACATACATACATACACACACACACACACACACACACACACACACACATATACATACATACATACATATACAGGGGTGGGATTTAAAAATTTTAACAACTGGTTCTGTGGGTGTGCTTTAGGTGGTGGAAATGGCTTGGTGGTCATGTTATTGGCTCGGTGTGGCCAACTCAATATCACTCACATTGAGGCATGCATCTCCTCGCCTGGCCTCTCATGACTGTGGGGATGCTGCAAAAGTCATAAGTGTGAAAAATGGTCATAAATCACTTTTTTCAGTGCCATTGTAACTTTAAATGGTCACTCCACACAAACTCCAGATAAGTTCCTGAGACAGGAAGTCTAGTTCTGCCAAGAATATAATAAGGAGAGGCAGTTTCTGTAAACAACACCAGAATGTTTCCTTCCTGTCTTCCTTACAGATTTAGGCCAGTAATTTCTTCTAACAACTGGTTCTCTGAACTGCTTAGAATGTTAACAACTGGTTCTATCAAATAGATGTGAACCTGTAGAATCCATATATTTTTTTCTTAACTTTTCGCAGGTATCTATATGTGTGGTATTCAGCTTTGTTTGGGTATTATCCCAAGTTATTATAGTTGTGCTTTTAAAGTTGTAGCGACGTTTCGGCAGAATTTCATTTGCTATCGTCAGGCTTCTGTATTGTGTTCGTCTGTGAGTCAGGCTTTCACAGCCATTTCTGTTTTAAATTTGGTGCTAGCCTACTGCTGTGTTAGAATGGTTTTTCTTCATCCTGATTGGTTGGGAGTCTTGGTCTGTGTTTATTGGTCTTGGAGTTTGCTGTGTTCTGCCTGATTGGTGTTTCTAATATATTCTGTCTGTTTTGTAGTGTTTTTTTTTTTTTGTCTTGATTGGCTGGCAACATTGTGTTGCCTTATTGGAGGCTTTTGATGCAGCTTGGCTTCAAGTAAATGGACGGCTATCATTTATTAGGAAGCTAGGTTTCATCTGGGTGCCTAGTTAGGGTGTGTTTGAGCTGGAGGTATCAGGAGGGGTCTGTTTGTGCCCAGGTGTTTGCTTGGCTTGTGGTGTGGATATTTTTTTGTTTGTAAGTGCAGGCTTCCAGATAATTGACAGTCTGGTGGAGTCATCTCTTCTATTTATGCTTTCAGGTCTTTTTTCAATCTCTATGGCTTCTCTGATAATTCTGTGGCTGGGGTTTTCTATAGTTGCTAGGGTTTTGGTGCCATTGAAGTCAATGCTATAACCTGTGGCTTTCATGTGTTGGACTAGTAAGGAAGTGTGTTCCAGCTTTTTTACTGCATTTTTGTGTTCATCCAGGTGGGCACTTATTCTTCTATTGGTCTGTCCAATGTATGTGGCAGGGCATGATGCACCAGGGACTTCATATATGCCTTGGTTTTCCAGGTCAATTTTTTCTTTGGGGTTTCTTAGGATGGCTGCTATATTTCTGTCTGTTTTGAAGGCAGTCTGTGATACCTGTGTAGTATCTTACTGATTTTGTCTGTAGTACCTCTTATGTAGGGCAGAACAGCTCTTCCATAGGTCTGTTCATCTCCTAGGTCTCCATTATGTCTCAGTGTGTTTTTGTGGATCAAGCTGGTGATTTTGCTTTTGTGGAAGCCGTTAGCTGTCAGTACTTTAGTCAGGGTGCATAGTTCAGTCTTTATGTGTGTCTTGTCTGCCAGGCGTTTGGTTCTGGCGATTAGTGTTTTGGCCACGGAGTTTATCTGTGCTGGGTGGTGGTGGGATTGAGGGTTGAGGTAGCAGTTGGTGTGTGTTTTCTTCTGGTATATGGTGTGTCCTAGTGTGCCATCTGTTTTTTTGTAGATTAGTATATCTAGGAATGGTAGTTGTTCGTTTGTTTCCATTTCCATGGTGAATTTGATTTTTGGATGTGTGCTGTTTAAGTGTCTTAGGAAATTGTTTAGGTTTTCTTTTCCATGAGGCCAAATAACAAATGTGTCGTCAATGTATCTTAGCTATAGTTTGGGTTTTTTGGTGGCATTCTTCCGAAACGTCGCTACAACTTTAAAAGCACAACTATAATGACATGGGAAAATACCCGAACAAAGCTGAATACCATACATATATATATAACCTTGACTTATCAATTGTGACATATGTCCTATGTGAAATGACTTTTAATCATGTAAGCCTCAAACTGTATTTTGAAATTTGACTGTCCAAATTTCGAATATTTCTGCATTTTTTTGTTATTGTGGCTTATATTAAGTGGAATATTTCAAATACATTTTATAATGCAAATAGTGAACAGTGAAATACAAAGTATTTTGCTTATTTAAACAGGTTTGAATTTGCTTATGCATTTTCAGAAGAGATATCAAAAATTCTGCTGACATTTTTAGTATGGCTTTCAGTGCCCCTATTACAATTACTTTAAGAGCTTTGAACTTTATCTTTGACAGGAAAGAAAGAAACACTGATGACATTAGATTTTATGTTTTCTGAACAAGCTTTTGTAGATTAAGCTTTAAAAAGTAAGTGTTCTGGAACATAGAAAGCAATTATAATTATTTGTGAAGTATTGTTTTGTCAGCTTCTGGAAGTGACAAAATCTTGACTATACTCAGAAGAGGGAAGCAAAAGAAAAGTTTAATCTTGAAAATTAGTTCCAAGAAACTTTTTTTGCTACTGCTTCTTGTGGATCATTTAGCATAGTAAGGTAGCAGGGACATCCACATACCTTAAAAAAACATTTCCATGTAGAATACACTGTCTTTACAAAATGTTTTTGAGTATGACCCATTTTGACTGAATATATGACTGAAATATAAATTGCCACCATTTTTATTGGTTTAATATAAAGGAACTGTTCCACATTGAATATATGATAATGCATAAAATGGACCTGAATGTTCTGACACTAAATATAAGGAGGATTAGATCAGTGGTTATCCTGCTATAATAAAAAGCTTTAACTCTTTTTGTAGAAACAACTCATATAAAACAAATATGTAGCATCTCTCCCCTCCCTCTCAAAATTTTGCAGAAAGTTGCATAGAATTAAGCAACCATAAGATGGACTTAGTTTGGTTCTCTACACAAACTCAGAAGAACGGGGTTTTTTTCCATGCTCTTTCATTGTGCATTATTCATAGCTGCTTTCTCCTCCGATAAACTTTAAAAATTTAAGAGTATTCTAAGGTAACTTCTTCTAGAAAGGGAACTACAGGTTGTCCTTGACTTACAGCCAGAATTGGGACTGCAAAATTCATTGTTAAGTGGTATGGTTATTAAATGAAACATGATGTGACTGCAACTTTTGCTGCCACTTTCTCTATTCACTTGTTGGAAGTTGACTGAAAAGGTCACAAATAGAAACACGATTGCAGGAGCTGCAATTGTTCTAAGTGCAAACTAGTTGTCAAGAACTCTGATCACAATAATGTAACCATGATACTGTTAAGTTATACATGCAAAGACTATATCCCTAAACCCTGCGGGGCTGTCACAAAAAAGAGGCGGTCAACCTATTCTCCAAAGCACCCCGCATTGGAAATTTTAAGAAGAGATAGGACAACCATTTCTCTGAAATGGCATAGGGTTTCCTGCCTGAGCAAGGTTTGGACTAGAAGACCTCCAAGGTCCCTTCCAACCATGTTATTCTGTTATTCTGTTAAATGAATGGTTGTACATCAAGGACTACCTACTGTATATACCCAAGCATTTCTTCCCAGACTGAAGAAGAGGAGGGTTTTTTCCTTTCAAGAAACATTTCGTTACCTAATTATAGTTTAGAATAATCTCAGTGGTACTTATAGTTGCAAATTACCAAAAACTGTTAATAATAAATCAAACAGTAATAATAATAAAGAAAAATATAAACAATAATAAAAACATTTGAAGTGACTTCCAGGTAGAACTAATTAGTATTTACCGAAAGGAATAAACAAACTGGTAATTGGTTATTGTGAAAGATGTATCTTTAGAATTATCTTTTTTTTTTTCTCAAAGTGAACATATATTGATAAATATATCACTCAACTTAGACTTTTACCATCTGGCATTTACCAGCTGTGCTAGTTGGGGATTGTATGAACTTCAGTCCAACACATTCTAGAAAATATCCACATGAAGAAAGCTATAATTGCTAATTAGCTTTTGGTATGACAATTGAACTCATTCTTGTACCAATTACTTGTAAATAAACACATGTTCTTGTTATGTCCTTGGAACTCTAGGAGTTCTCACTCAGGTCCATTCACTTTGCGGGGGCGTTTTTCCCCCTCACTCATTGGTTGGTTCTCCCCAGCAGCCAGCTATAAAAGCAGGCTGCGGGGTCCAACCAGTTGCTGATCGCTGCGAGCCAGTTCCAGGCTTGGCAAGCACGGTCAGTCCTTTATTGCTATAATAAAGTATTGTTGCACTCATGCTCTGGTTCAGCCTCTCATTTCCCAAACCTAACCGTTCTCATATTGCTATGAACAGATTAGTATTTACCCCTTTTCAGTTTTTTTATTCATTTCATAAGAAAAAATAGGATTTTATTTCCAATTTATTTAGAACTAAAACACACTTGCTCAAAATAAAAAAAACAAATAATTAAAACATTTCTGATTATTTAGGTAAAATATGTTAAAAATAACACAAATGACTATGCTATATATTATTCAATATCCCTCTGGCAATCTGAATTAATTTTGGCAAGTTGTGTATTAACAAATAACCCACAGTAAAAGATTTATGAAAAGTCACATACTTTCTTTTAGCATTTATTATTTAGTAGTGTTGTTTAGTCAAGGACTATTGACTTCTTACATTTATTCCCTAAGTTATCACTGATTTATTATTTCTCTTCCAGTTATTAATCTGCAACTCCAGACCTCAACAGTTTAAGTATTTTTCTTCTCAGTCACTTCTTGAAATATCAAAACAATTAAATTCTTAGACTCTTATTGCAATTCAAGTATCATAATACTGTCCCCAAAATATAAAACCCTTTGGGAATTCAGTTTTATAACTAACTTTTCAATCACATTAAAGCCCTTGACCTGCAGTGTTCATGTTTATTTTTTCATTGCCACTTGAAAAAGATTTTGGAACTAGTGTAACATTGTTTTATAAGCTGCCTGAAGAAAGTAGTTGAACAAATAATGCTATCCTAAGCATGTTTAATTTATATTGGAGATTTATGATTGGTGTGAAGGGTTTGTTGTATAAACAGCCCCTTTAAAACCCCTATCACAGATAAAGACATGTACACTAGGTAAAGAAGACAGATGCCACCCCTCGAGAAAAGTTAGATAACAGGAAAACAAAGAAATAATATTGGCTCAGGTAAATTATACCAACTGGGGAAAAAATACTCCCTTTCCAAAATGTTTTGTTCCCTTGTTGTTATACAGGGTTAAAAATGTTTTCCTGCATTGTAAACATGAGATAGGAAAATTCATGTTCATCAAAAAACAGAAAATAAGTTATTATTTGACTTCTTTTGCCAAACTTTTAAAATGAGGAGAAACTTAAAAAGTAGAAAGAGTTCTATAGAAAGAGTTCTATGTGCTGGAATATGATTTAAAAAAAAGGCTCATAGACATAGAAGGTGACATACTGCAGGAATTATTTGGTGAATCAGTATAAGCATTTAATGAGTTCAATAGTCAGAAAATTCCTGATATTATTGTTTACATTTAGTTTTTAAACAAAATATGCAAGGGGCCTCCATAAAAAGCAAACTAACCGAAAATGCTGAAGTATGCAGCCTTTAGAAAAATTAAAAAAAAATACCTTAAAACAATAGATAATAAATCCACTGATTAATTGTTCTAACCATCAGAAAATTTCTCCTTAGTTCTAGGTTGCTTCTCTCCTTAACTAGTCTCCATCCATTGCTTCTTGTCTTACCTTACATGCTTGAATCCCTCTTCTTTGTGGCAACCTCTGAGATATTGAAACATCACTATCATGTCACCCTTAGTCCTTCTTTTTATTAAAACAGACATAACTAGACATTTTTACTCTTCTTTAAACTGGTAGTTTACATTTTTTGTGTGTGATTTGAAATAAACTGGGGGTTATGCTAATCAGATCTTTTTGACCTCAAGCACTTAATTCTACTTAAAATTTGATATCTATTATTTGGAAAGCCAGTTAAGGCATGAGGCTAAAAACTAGAGTCTCTGAAATCAGTCCCACTTTAAATACCAAGTCAACTTGGTGATCTTGAGCTCTGTCAGACTTAGGAAGCAGGCAATGGCAAACTGTTTCTGAAAAACCTTGCCAAGAAAACTTCAGGGACCAGTTCAAGCAGTCACGAGGAGTCATCGCTGCCTTGAAGCCACACTCACACTTGAAATACAGTATATGGAGTCACTAAGTAGCCTTACCTATTTTCCCATTTGAGGACATCATTTTATTAATTTAAATTAATAACCTTACATTTTAGCAATAGCACTTAGATTTATATACCACTTTACAGTGCTTTACAGCCCTCTCTAAGCGTTACAGAGGCAGCCTACTGCCCCCAACAATTTTGGTCCTCATTTTACCCACCTTGGAAGGATGGAAGGCTGAGTCAACCTTGATTGAGCCTGATGAAGATTTGAATTGCCAAATTGCAGGCAGCCGCTAACCACTGCGCCACCTTGGCTCATTTTATCTGGGGATAATTTATCCAAGATACTGGGCAAAGCCAAACCGTCACTGTTACGGCCAGCAAGTCCTCACTCTGGTCCGTTGTTTAAGCGGGAGTCAGGAAAGTCCCTGATTGGCTGGACCATTTGACAGCTCCGGTATAAAAGAAGCTGTCAAATGGAATCAGCTGTCTCTCTCTCTCTCTCAGCTGCTACCGCAAGCCGTGGCTAGCCGCAGTTGAGTTACAAGTTAACAATAAAGCCTGTTAGAGCTTTATGCTGCCTCCGCCTCTTCTTCTAAGTGCGCCAAATATAAAAGTCACCAGCAATAGTTCTAGGGTTTGTGGGTTTGTTATTTTAAGAAAATATAGAATGAGCTCTGACAACTGATTTACAATTCCATATTGCAATGAAAAAGGCCTTTTTTCCCTTTAAATAAACTTGGTTTCCTACTTATTTTTTTTTTACCTTGGAGAAATGGTAGTGTTTGTCAAAGAAGTATTATACATTCTTGTTTAGTCTACAATTCAGCCCCATACAGTAAAAAAATTGAAGGAATTAACAGATTTTCATTTCAAGGAAATCTGGAGGGAAATGAAATAAACCCAATTTTCTTGGTACAAACAAATTATATAATGCTGAACTAGAGGACTAATGTGTTCATCATGTACTCTTAACTATAGCAGTACAATAGTTTTTTTTTATTTATATACAGTATGTAGTAAAGTTTCATAAACCCTCTACTTAATAAATCTGTTGTTGTAGGTTGCAAAGGTAGAGGAAATTTAACTGAAAGAAACACAACACAAGTGGCATGCTTAGGCCACGATTAACAACCTTAGATTAGGAATTGATTATTATATTCATTTTTTCATAGCTAATCTTTTGATCTTTTTTGGCCCTGTATTTTATGCATCTGCAGAAAAAGTTTGCAGGGCTCTTTGTATAATTTTTATAATAGTTTCTGTTATATAAGTTTCTGCATGAAATTTTCGAGTATACATATTTCTCCAAGTTATTTTTCAGTAGGAAAAAAAAATCTTTTTGTAAAAGATATGGCCCAAATAATGAGCAAATTTTTTTTACTATAGATTGAATGTGACTAAATAATATGAAACAAGCCACATGTGAAATAACCCAAATTCAACCATTTTTTAAAAAATTATCTGGGGATTGTAATGATATCTAACAAAAGAATCCTGTCTAGAAAATGTTGTTTCCTTTTTCTTCCAGAATAGCAATAGAGAGGTGTTCTGTTGAAAGCAATATACATGCTATGATGGATTCAAATTTTTCAACTTACTTCATTGATCATTTCTCTTAATAAAGGATACTTTCATGAATGCCCAGTCCAAAATTTATCTGAAACCACATTCTGATCTGATTTTCTTACAATTCAGCATTGTGTTAAACACAGTGTTTTTAAAATTACCAACCTTAAGATCTATGGACTTCAATTCCCAGAATTCCTTAGACAGCATGCTTGAAATACCATATTAGCTTTATTTTCCCCACAGCTAAACAGATATATGAATTGCCTGAAATACATTTGATCACATCATCCAAGGCAATGATTGACTGGTCACTTTGAATCCCCCTTTTCTCACCCCTTTAGATATTCCTAAAGATGAGGTTGCTTTATCTTCAGATAGGTTAGTATGGAATAAAGGCCATATGGAGCAGCAAAATCCAAAGAAAATATCCTGTAAGTATTTGCAAATATTAAAGTTACTGGGGAACATTTTGTTTAGAAATACAAAATTTGACCAATGGTTATTATTTGGAAAATATTTTAATGGAAAATTTCATTTAAAAAATTACAAATGCAAGTATTCAGAAACACTGGGGAGTTACCGGGGAAAGAGAAATACAAGGGAAGCAAGGATAAATAACAATCACCCACAGATTTCCATAAAAACAGAACAATATGCCAATATTAATCAGGTACTTACTGCAGAAAGAATAATTGGAGGAAAAACAATCATGTGGGCTTCCTGCTAGGATATCCTAAACACCCTTCTTGTTCCTTCTTTTGCTTACTGCTGTAAATACTTACAAATTTGAAAAATATAAGGAATGTTTAGTAGCCAGTTTCACTAGAGAGATTCCACACCCACACTTTTTTTAAGTATAGCCAGCAATTCAAAAATCAGATGATGGCAAATTTACCTTCCTAAGGACATATTGGCAGGATGTAGTTTAGTTTTCATCAATGCTAAATTTCTATAAATGGATTTACATAATAGAAAATCAATACATCAAAAGCCTCCAAACTCCAGGCTTATCACTGTAGAAAAGTTGGAATGATATAGTGACAACTGTGAGACTAAATACAGAAAAACATACAGAACTTCACTAATCCTAAGAATTTCCATGTCTGAACTGAAAACAACCATTGTAAACATATTCAATGATTGCACAATTAATTGTCACTTAAATGAAAATTCATGTCGGACTGAATCATTCATAGCAAAGCATGACCAATGAGAAAAATCATGCCAGGATGAATAGGAACAAACAGAATAATTCTAAGTTAGTGATATTGAATCATAAGAACATGGCTGGAGGAAATGAGATCCAGTGATCAATAGCCAAACTTCTGATTTTGATGAATCAAGGCATTATGGAAGACCAGTATTTGAAGAGAATGTTCCAAAGATCAGGAGAATATATTTTCCACTAACTCTCTTCCAAAAGGATATAAAGTAATAAACATTCCCATATTTGGTCAATCAGTGCATTATTCTGCTCAGTGGTATAATAAAAGAAAAAGAAATTAACTAATTAATTCAGTTTTTGTTTAGTTCAATTTGATTCAGTTTTGTTTGGGTTTATTTCTATAGCTTTTTCTTTTCCTCTCATGATTTGATTGTGTAAATGTATCTGGGATTAAGGAGCAGTGGGACACCTTTTTGGTTACTATGTAAGTAATAGAAACTCTGTTTATCTTAGTAAGAAGGCAGTGTTGAACAGCTGTGAAAATCTCTAAGTAGTTTGGCTGGAATTGAGAAATATATTAAGAAGGAAATTATTGGAAATTTGAATTAATAAACTATGTAGCTGTTAAAATGCAATCTGTTCTCTTCTGCGATTGGTGTGCCCACAGGGGATAGAGATCTTAAATTAGCTTAAAGTTAGCCAGTCCAGGGAATTCTATTAATGTTGCCTTTTACCATGTTTTAGAAAAAAAGATTAAGTTAATTCTGAAAAAAAAGGAGTTGTGACCAATACTCATATTATCTCCTGGTTAAATGACCACAATGTGGTCAACGAGAAGCTATTTGTGAATACACTTCAGAAGCCACAGTGGTTTAAAATGCTTACTGGTAGGTAAAAACTTCTGCATGTTTTTAATACTGATGCTGTGGAGCCCACATCTGCTTCCAATAAGCTTTCAAGTGGAATTCAAAGTTCTGATTTAATCTTTAGTGCATAATATTACTTGTCATCCAGGTTCTTGCTGATGGATCCTACCCATCAACCATACACATATCAGATCCAGTTGCTGATGGATTCTTCTCTATGTGAAATCTAATGGGGTTTCTATGTCTCAGCAATGGCACCGATGCTATGGAACTTTGTCATCAGAAATCTGGATGGTTCCCTTGCTTCTGAACATATGAAAACCCTTTAAAAATGAACTGTCCATAAGACTATATGTCATCTTCATGCCTCTTATCACTGTTAATTATAGAGATTTATGAAAGGTTTAGCCACTTTAAGGTATTATTGTTTATTACTGGTGTTATATCAAGATTTGGTTTTGACTCCACACTGCCCTGGTCCCTCTGAGTGTGATGGTACAAAAATATAATAAGTAAGTAAATTCACCTAGCCATTTCTCTCCTGCTGAAGGTCAATATGTAATATAGTGAAGTAACAAGTTGAACACATGCAGAGATACTCAGAAATGGCTACCTTGAGAGCTAAATTCCATAAATAAATAGAAGTAACAGAGAGACGTTTTATTAAATTCAGCTTACATAGTTCATGTAAGTGAAAGATGGCCTTTAGATACTGGAAATCCAATTTTCAAATGTCCTCATATTTTGTCCCATTACATAAAGAAAAAAAACCTCATTTTTCACATGGGAAAAATTCATGTACTACATTACTGAATTTGAGAAATCAGCTATTATTGTCTGAGTAATTGCAACATTAAAAATGTGTCACATATGCTTGTTTTGCATTGGACACAGGGAGGATAATTTTTCGAGTGAAAGCAGATGCACACTCATATAAAATGTCCATAGGTATCTGGCACACTCATCCATATTTGCCTTAGTATTGCCACAAATTGGTTCTCTCATGAAAGAATCAAATCAAATCAAGTTGGCAGACCAAAATATTTTGGATTACACTGTATAATTGACAGATTGCTATACTGGCTAGGGTGAGCTGGGTGTGGAATACTGTTTATTCATTTTCTGCTTTGAAATCTGAAATTTCTATCAACTGAAACAATAGGACACCAACTGATAATAAACTTTCAATAGGCTAAGGAATATAATCCTCTCTGTAATTTTAGTGCTCCAATATGATGGAAAATTACTTTATATTCAGAAAAAGAAGTAAATGCAGAAGTTTGGGGAAGAAAATATTATTCTGATTGCTAACTTGCATTTAGAAAGAAAAAAAGGCTAGCTTATAAAACAAAACTAATTTGCCATTCAGCAAAGTGCCAAAATTTCTGTACTGGATATAAAAACAGATGGTACATTGCAATAAGTAGAACTGTCTGAAAAAGAAAATTAAGATAAAGAGCCAATTATTTGGGCCTTAAAAGTTCCTGTCAAGTTAAGATTCATTTTCAGGATAACCCCAAAGCTAGTCACAATTTGGAAGCAATGTAAAGCTTTGTTTACAGAATCTACTAACTTTCCAAGCTGTATTGTGTCATCACAATGCATATTTTGTCCATGTCGAGGCTGAAATGAATGCCTATGGCCAAAGCACTGGATAATTAGCAATAAGACATCTGAAGACTTCCCAAATTCCAATTCCTATTACTTATTTAATGTTTTAAAGAGATGCTATTATTAAACCACCGTTCCCCACAGAGAGTAACAAACAAAATGCTGACATAATGCTATATACAGAAAAAAAAGTTATGATAAATAAGTGGAGCTCATTTCTGAGTAAATGCCCTCAGATTTGTCCTACCCAAACCGTGTAATAATTTGACAATATATGATTATAGTAATGAAATACTATTTTGTGGGACTTAAACTTTTCCTTACTGCTGTTCCTTCTACTTCATTTATATATGGGCCATACATAGGAATATGTAAATTTGACAAATTAATAAATAAATATGACTATTTAAATAATAATAATAAATGAATGACATTAATGCTTATGAATGAAGAATCCCTATTTCTCATTTCTTATTTCAGAAGTTCTCGGACAGCATAATCTTATATGTGCTTCATTTATTCATTTATTTGTTGCATAATGTCGCCCAATAATGAAATGTGTTAAAGAGATGTCATAGTTAAATGAATGTATAAGTCCCAAAGAGATGTCAGAAATGTGTATATGATGAGAAATACCCATTAAATGCATAGAAATCTCAGTCCAAACCTTAACAGTGTTCTTACAGTGAGACAGAAACAAGACAGAATGAACCTAAACTTGGAAACAGAAGCTAAGCGATACTGAAATTGCCAAATTCACACACACTGGCTCTAATTATGTATAGATAGAAAAACAATAACTTTCTGGAAAAGTTAACACTGACACTTAACATACACAAAAAAAGAGAGAAGTGAGATAATATTTATTTTAAAAAGAAATGAGATAATTTTCTATGGTCCCCAGTGTCATTTCATTTATATAAAAAAAAAAAACCAATGTAATAAGAACTACACACATAATCTTCTATTTCTAGCATCTGGCAACTTCTCTCTGTCATTTGACTGCACTTTTCCTAATTATGCCTCCTAAAATAAATGCGGCATGTTCCTATGTCCAGAGTGGCAAGCTAAAAATAATTTTGAATTTTTTTAATGATTCAGAGTGACTTAACATTGCTATAGGCTTCGCTTTTTATTTTACAGTACTGGAAGCCAAGAGTGATCAGGATAGGGTAAGGTGACATTACTAAAATTCTTCCTGTATCCCCCTCCCATTTCATCTCTTTTTCTCAAAGGTAGAAACTATCTCTCAAGTGGTATTCAGACCTGTCTGCTACAAAAATAATTTTTTTTTATTATTTCTTTTTTTATTTCTTTTTTTTATTTAAGTTTTTATTAGTTTTTAAAAACAAACATAAACAAACAAAGCATAAAAACATCAAGCCATCTTCCATATGTATACATACAGTGTGCCAGTTGGTTTACAAATTGTTTTGTACTTCCATTTCGTAGTCTTCAATTACAATTATATTGCACATAATCTTGCATTTTCAATCAAAAATTAAATACCTTAGTATCATTATTAATCAATCATTTGACTGTACTTTTATTCATTCATGTTTTACAAGATAATCATAATTTACTTAGTTTGTTTTATAACAGTTCATATTATCATCCCAAATCTATCCTAAAATCATTTTGTAGATATAACAAGAAAGAAGTACATCTTTATATATTTATTATTTTTTAAAAGTCTATATATTTCATTACTGTATTTTATTGTCTAACCATTGATAGAATAGATCCCAAATTTTATAAAATTGTTTATCCTCTTGTTCTCTAATTTCAAATGTCAATCTACTCATTTCAGCACATTCCAATATTTTCTTAATGATTTCCTCCTGTGATGGTGTTTTCTCATTTTTCCAGTTTTTGGCAAATACAATCCTAGCCGCTGTTAATACATTTACAATCAGATATTTCAAGTCATCTTATACCAATTTTCTTTATATGCTGTTGACATTGAATTCTTAACAGTGATTGCAGTTGCAGTTCCAGATTAATTGTTTTGTATCAACCATCCTGCAATTTTGCCAAAAGTTGGCTGTTCAAGTCATACTATATATTTCAGGTAAAATTTCCAATAAAAATATCTCTAGTTTCAAGTCTATAGGTTTTTTTGTCATTTTTTCCAACTACATGTGGATTTTAATCCAGTATTTTTTAGCATCCGCACAAGGCCACCACATATGGTAATATGAGCCAGGTGTCTGATGACATTTCCAACATTTTTCGGATTTATTCTTGAACATTCTTGCTATTCTTGCTGGGGGAAAATGCCACCTGTAAAACATCTTATACCAATTTTCTTTATATGCTGTTGACACTGAATTCTTAACAGTGATTGCAGTTGCAGTTCCAGATTAATTGTTTTGTATCACCATCCTGCAATTTTGCCAAAAGTTGGCTGTCCTACTTGGGAGAAAGAAACTTGTGGCCCTACAGAATGCTAATGAAATACTATATCAGTCCCAGCAAATCAACTGCTAATATCTGGAATGTTCAACATTTGAATTTGGCATCTTTGACTTACAAGGTATTTCAAATGCACATGAAAATAACACATGAAGGTGACATGAAAATAATTTTGCTTTATCTATTGAATTTTGATATCTTCCTCCCTCTTTCTATCTCTCCCTCTATCTGGCATTTCCATCCTGAATTCATTCAGGATGTTTCCCAGGGCTCAATTAAAACTCTGCCTTTTTACTCTGCCTTTTGCTGATAAAAAAACCTACCAAACTCAACATTCCAGAACCCACTTGATCCCTATCCTACCAGAAGTTGCTATTCTGCTTTGGAATAAGATATATTAAATGAAGCCATTGGTTAAACCTTCAAGTTTTGCTCACTAGCTATTGGGAAACCATCTGAAGCATTTAATCACATCTTTAGCAATTTGTCAAAATACTATCTTTCGAGGCATGCAGGCTGTGGGTGCAACCAGTGAAGGCCAGTAGACTTTTGGAAGCACAGATTGAAATAAATCATCTGGGCAGCTGATCTTCAAGGGAAATAACAGAGAAAAATTGGAGAGGTTTTCCTGTTTGTTTGTTTGTTTATTTGTTGTTTGTTTGTGGGGGTTTTATGCAGGGGTGAGATTCAAAAGTTTTAACAACCAGCTCTGTGGGCATGGCTTAGTTGGTGGACGTGGCTTGGTGGTCATGTGACTGGGTGGACGTGGCTTGGTGGTCATGTTATTGGCTGGGAGTGGCCAACTCAATATCACTCACATCGAGGCATGCATCTCCTCACCTGGCCTCTCGTGACTGTGGGGATGCTGCAACAGTTGTAAGTGTGAAAAATGGTCATATGTCACTTTTTTCAGTGCCATTGTAACTTTGAATGGTCACTGCACACAAGCAAAGTACCAGAAAAGGAGGAGAAAAAAACTCCAGAGAAGTTCCTGAGACAGGAAGTCTAGTTCTGACAAGAATGTAATAAGGGTTAATGGAGAGGCAGTTTCTGTAAGCAACACCAGAATGTCTCCTTCCTGCCTTCCTTACAGGATTGGGCCAGTAATTTATTCTAACAACCGGTTCTCTGAACTGCTTAGAATGTTAACAACCAGTTCCAGAGAATAGGTGTGAATTGGTTTTATGCAATACCTTCACATGATCTGCCCTCCAACAGAATTGTTTTGGTAATTCTGATTTTGGGCAGAACTGGGTCTCCTATTTGGCAATGTTGTTCCCCCAGGTGCTGGTCAGCTTGTTTGGTAGGCTTTGAGCAGTTATCTATATCCTGCCTTTTCTACCTGTAGGTTGGGGAAAGTCCTAGAACCCCAGGGGGGAGAGATAACTGCAGTAGCCTTAAGTAGCCAATTGACCTGAGACTCCCTCTGTCATCTATCACTTCCATTGAAGCCAAATTAAGAAAAAAAAACATTTTAAAACCAGAGTAGCTGAAAATGACTTAGCTATATCATTTGTGGGCTGATGATAAGATGAAAGCAATGACATGAGGGCTCGGCTGAAGAAAGGTTTGCTCTAGAACACATATGGAAAGATGACTACAGGATGAACTAAAGAATTCACCAACTGAATAGTCACGCAATATTGTTCACATCTTTCTCTGTGAAATTCCTGATTCACTTTGAACCAGGCTGTCTATTTGTACTGAATGTAATGTGTTCTGCTCCCAATTTCTTCTAAGAAACTGCTATTCTCATTTTAACCATTCATGGAATTTGGAAAAGCAGGAACTGAATCTCTGGACTAGATATCTGAGTGATATTTTTCTGGTATACTATGAAATGAAACTAGCACTCATGATTCTACAAGAATTCCACGTAACCCAAATTATATTTTCTCTGTCACTATTGAAAAATAACTTACATAATGGGAAGTTTACACTATAACTTCTCGCAATACGGTGTCGCAGAACAAAGCAAAAGCTTTTCTCATATAAAAGAAGCAAGGTAAATGAATTTCTATGACATATTTTTCCATTCCTCAAGTGGCAATTAATATGCAACAGAGATCAATTTAGAGAAAAATATTATTATGTGAGCTTGAGCTATACATATAATACAAATGTTTTGGCTTAATCATTCTAAGTAGGAAGAGAAGCAGAAATCCAACGTAGGGGAATGAGAAAATGGGAGAAAGAATGGGGAAGAAATTAACACAGGCCTGCTTCTGATAAAGGGAAAAGTAAAGACATGACATTTGACAAAAATAAAAAATGACAAAGAAGCAGTAAATTATCTGACATTAACTAATATGTGTTGGTAGTGCCAGTTCAGAAAGAAAGTATAATAAATTGAAAGACATTCACATTTAGCAATAGCTTTTGCTGTTACAATTATGACATTTTGAAAATAATGAATTTTCAGCAGTTATATCTTTATGTAGACATTTCTCTTCCTCTTCCTCCTCCCCCTCCCCCCTCCTCCTCCTCCTCCTCCTTTTTAGATCAGTGGTATATAAGAGAAAAATTGTGGTAGAACTGTTACTACTATGCACATGTAATTGTTTTAATGAACCTTGGTGGCACAGTGGTTAGAGTGCTATATTGCAGGCCACTTCTGCTGACTGTCAGCTGCCTGAAATGCCACCAGGCTCAAGGTTGACTTGGTCTTCCATCCTTCTGAGGTGGGTAAAATAAGGACCCAAAATTGTTGAGGGCAATATGCTGCCTCTGTAAACTGCTTAGAGAGGGCTGTAAAGCACTATGAAGCAGTACATAAGTCTAAGTGCAATTGCTATTAATTGGTTTTCTGGTTTCCTGGATTTTGTAAGCTGCCCAGAATTTAATGAGGTGGGCAGCTATGAAAATTTAATAAATTAAATTGATTACTATTTTCTTTAAACACCTAGAGAAAATGTATACCACATTTTTTGTTATATTTAATCCTTTTGCACATGTAGTGAATTCCTACTCTGTTGCTGAAAACTCAGTTACTGACTTTGGGGGCAATAAAGGACTCCCCCCCCCTTTTTAGAAAGACTAAAACAATATTTGCAGGGTTGCCTCATACTGAGTATTGTTGCAATCAAAATGCTCTTCCTTAAAGGGGGCATTGAAACAGCTATCCTCTGTATGGCTGCTACTAGAGTTTCCTAGAGCTCTCTGTGCTTCTTAATGTGTACAGAGGCAGAGTTTTGCTGGGACTGCTAGAAAAGTGAAATGTATAACATATGTTTGTAGACCTCAGAGCAACTGGGCTGACCTTTCCAGAGAACTGGATGAAGGAGGGGTATTTAGTCTGCACTGATACATCCTGTGAATTCTGTCTTCAAATGTTCTTCATAGCTTTTTTTTACTGCTTCAAACGAAATCATAACATTATACATATCTACTTACAGATTAAAAGAAACTATTTTTATCACTCTCTTTTCATCAGTGCAAGAACTGTAAAGGAGAGGTAGGAAAAACTGTTATTTGAGACCTGCAAGATTGATGCTGATCTTGCCAGGTAAACCAGATAGGAATCATGACCAGATGAGTTAATGTCACTTTATTGTACAGCTATCTCGACAGAATCTTGCAAGTCTGAAAATAGGTATAGATAAGACATATACTTTCAATACACATATTCATTTAAGTAATATTCTTTTTATGCATGATTACATTTTGTCTTGATGATTATACTGGTTACACATTGTTTTTCTAGCAGATTTATAGCACCTGAATTCCATATGGACATCCTACCATTGTCTTTAAATAAGGACCAATTCTGACCAGTTTAGGGCTAAAGTAGTAGTGTCAGCTCATAAGATACTGAGCATTTACTTCAGGAGATTTATTCAAGGCTATTTACTTGCTTCTTATTTTTCCCTTTATTAACCATGTTTCCTCCACTGGGGAAAGCAATTGAGAACCATTTTTTCCCCCCAGAATTATCTGCACTATATAGTTTGGCATATTAACTAAGATTTCCAGAGCAGAGCTAAACATAATTTTAAGTGCAGGTTGATAAACAGCATTTTAGCATTCACAGTATAATGCTTGATACTATAGGATAGAAGCTATGGTATATGTGAAATAACAGTATGTATATGATGACATCATTGCATAAATTCTGTAACTTGTCAAAGCAGTGTATGACCTTTTTCCCTATCAAAACACTAGCAGTGACCATTATCTTAAAAATAATGCCACCTTTTCAAATACCACCTTTGCAAAGTAATTGAAGAAACAATGTACCACCTAGTTAAGTTGCTGCAAGACAAACTGATTACAAATAACAGTGTGGCAAAATTAGCAACAAAGCTGCATTGGAATAGTTGCAAGAAATATCATTTGCCTGCAAGAAAAAACTGGTGGGACCACAAAATAGGCAAAGTAATAGAAAATGAAGAAGTTAAAGTGCTCTGGGAGTTTAGAATTCAAGCAGACAAGCATCTTCCCCAGAACACTACAGACTTAACCGTTGATAAGACAAAAAAAAAAATAGATAATGGACATTGTAGTACCTGAGAGACAGCAGAGGACAGGCAAAAGAACTCAAGAAAATCACAAAATACAAAGAACTGCAGATAGAAGTTGAAGAAAACATAGTACCAATAATAATATATCAACAAAATCAGCTCCAGTCAATTGCAGAGGGCAGCTTTATTTGCAACAGCTTACTTCTTGCAATGATACCTTTAGTAACTTCAAACAACATCTGTCTATTCAAGGTCCTTGGGAAGGACTTGATAGGTAAATAAAAATGCCAAGTCCAATCTAAATATCTGGCTAATTGTGTCATCAATCGCAACAATAATTTTATTAAACTTGTATGCTGCCACTAAATACCTATATGGGATGAATCATTTATAGGGTAATTATTCCGCTGGCAATTTCATTCAAATAAACTGCTGCAATAGGAAAAATTGTAAGAGAAATGAAGCTGTATGCAAGAAATGTAGGTTGTTTGAAAGGTATCTAGAGTGCTACTGCAGCAAATTAAGAATAAATAGAGCGTTTGGAAAGAATGTTCAAGGTTATGTATGCATACTTACAGTTAATCAACAAGAATGGATGCTTTTAAAACAACAGAAACAGAAAGAGAACAGCCAAAGGGAAATGACTTCATGTCATAATGCTTAAAAAGCATGGGGAAGTTAATATTCAAAGACCACTATAACTCAGGATAGTGTCAACACACTGGCATTTGATTCCCCCCCCCCCATCCTTCTATTTTTTCCTCCCAAGTCTGTAGACTAAGTTGGATTATAGAGTCCTCAACTTACAACTGTTTGCTTGATGGCCATTTGAAGTTACAATGGCACTGAAAAAAGTGTCATGCCCCTGGTGGAGACTGACTCTGAGAGAGAGGAGGAACAGCTGACAGGCAGTGGAAGTGTGGCTCTGGAGGCTGTGGAGGAGGCTGTGGAGGAGGCTGGGGAAGGACAGCAGCCAGCTGGGCAGTCAGAGGAGGCCCATCCCCTCTCCATTATAGGGCATGCAGGGAGGAGAGGATAAGGGAGAAACGTGGTCTACTCGGGAGGAGAGGGCCTTGATCCTCTTCATGGGCTGCAGCTGTGTCAATAGGATAAGAAGTTGGACATGCATACTGGCAAGTGCTGGAAACAAAGTGTGGAAATATCTCTAGTTTATGGTTCTGAGTTTGGCGTCCTTCACAGTGTGTGTTCTGTTATCTGTGGATGTCCTTCAGCCTTTATCTTGCCTGGTTTGTGTTGTTTTTTTACTTTTATAATTTAAACGGCATTTTTCTCTTTCTGGTAATTGCTTGTGCAGGAGTTCTTTGTCTCCAGTCAAGGATACTTGGAGCTTGGAAGCAAAGTGAAGGAATAAAAGGAGCTTCACCTGTTTTCTGTGACTGTGTTTATTTTATATCCCACCCTGGGACATCACAAAAGTGACTTATGACCATTTTCCACACTTGTGACCATTGCAGCATCCCCATAGTTATATGATTTACATTCCTATGTTGACCCACATTTATGATGGTTGCAATGTCTTTGGGTCATGTGATCCCCTTTTGCAACCTTCTGATAAGCAAAGTCAATGGAGATTCACTTAACAACCATGTTACTAATCTTAACAAATGCAAAGATTTATTTAACAAATATGGCAAGAAGAGTTGTAACATGGGACTAATGGTTATGGAGATTCTTGGTCATCCAGTGATGGTTGCGCCAAAGGTGCTTTTTCAAGAGGTAACTGGACTTTCTGTTTTTTCTTTGAAGATGTTTCACTTCTCATCCAAGAAGCCTCTTCTTGAGCTGAAGAAGTTTCTTGAATGAGAAGTGAAATGACTTCAAAGAAATAACCAGAAAGTCCAGTTGCCTCTTGAAAAAGCAGTTTGGGGACTAAAATGGGGCAAGACTCACTTAATACATTTCTCAGTAAGCAACATAAATTTTGGGCTCAGCTGTGATTGTACATTGAGTGAGAATCTGTTCCAGATTTATTCAATGTGCTTCTATGACTAAAATTTCATGGTACTAAACAATCTGGAATTTGAAACCATTGTCTCAAAATATCTTTGAAGCTTTTCTACATCCCAGAAGGTGGCCTCCTTTTTAGGTAAATGCCGTGCTGAAAACTCTTTCAATGAAGCTTGAACTGCTGATGTAGTTGTGAAACTACCATTTCACAATGTTTAACTTATCTGAGATTTCACTCAGATAAAGCTTTCATTCCCCGTCTCTAAAAGCCCACAGTTGTTTGGGATACTTGGAAGCTGAAGAAATATCTTCTACTTCAGATGATTGGACAATCAGTGAAATGATGGATCTGCCTTTATTTTTTAAAAAAAGCAAAGGGAGAAGGAGGAAGGAGGGATCTAAACAAAAATACAAAGCCATTGTCTGCTGGTTTTTTATGTGAGTAAAAATAATGAATTTAACTTACTATATTATTGTAATAGTCAAGGTTAATGTGGGTCAAAGAAACAAATATGTAGTAAGAAAAGACTGGGGAAAAAGATTTTAATTATGTCTGCAATGTACTTTGGTCATCTACATCATGACACATAAAATGTCTCTTACATTTGATGTTTCAATATCTTTATGTTCTGGAATCATGGCATATTCTTTTATATGCAGCCCATTTAACATTCAGTAGTCATTGCAACTAATGCATAAAAGTGTCAGAAAACTTCTGTTCAAGATTTACATTCTGTATACCATTTAACCTTGAAAATGTTTGGCTTTGCTGTCTCAGTTCTGAAAACAAATTTTCCTGTTTCTTTCCCCCAAGAGGACAGAAATGATTGATGATTTCCTAAAATATATGAAAATTCACAAATGTTTTCTGATAATGGACCTTGATGCAATTAATCCACCTTTTTTAATTTGGCTCAACTTGATCCTAGCTCTTTTAAAATGAATTTCTTACAGATTTATCTATCTATCTTGTTCATTTCCTTGATTTTTGCTGTATTTGCATGGTAGATTTCCAAGTAAAGCTAAGAATTCTAATAAAACATACCATATATTTGTATTTAGATAGATAGATAGATAGATAGATAGATAGATAGATAGATAGATAGATAGATTGATAGATAGATAAATATAGATACAGATATAGATATATAGATATAGATATAAATATTATAGAAGTTTTCTTATGTTTTTGGAAAATACCTGGAAAATACCTGAAGAAACCATATATATATATATGGTTTCTTCAGGTATTTATATATATGGTTTCTTCAGGTATTTTCCAGGTATTTTCCAATATATGAGAGAGAGAGAGATTATGTACATTAACCATGAGCTTAAAAATGCAGTTCAATAATATACTGCTCCGGCCAAAACCTGGCTCAGTTAGAACAACCAAATTTCTCTGAAAATACAACATGAATTTATTAAGTAAAATGAGCATACCCTGAGCTCCCAACAAAGCATTGGCAGTCCTGCAAAAGCAGAACCACAATTTCTGTAACTTTGGGTCTATTATATTTCAAGACAAGAAAATGACAGTCATAGTAGAAATTACAGCATGACCTTAGAATATTTTTGATAAACCCATCTGGGTGACTTTATTATTATTTAATCCTTCCCACTAGGTCAGCATGTTAGCTATACCTATTAAAGAGCTGTGGTGGCACAGTGGTTAGAAAGCAGTATTGCAGGCTAATTCTGCCCACTGCCAGTTTGATTCTGGCTGACTCAAGTTTTCCAACTTGACTAAGCTTTCCATTTTTTCAAGGTTGGTAAAATGAGGAGTCAGATTGGTGGGAGAAATATGCTGACTCTGTAAACCACCTAGATAGCCGAGTAAACTCAGTAAAGCACTATGAATCAGTATAGAAGAGCCTCGGTGCACAGTGGTTAGAGTACAGTACTGCAAGCTACTTCTGCTGCAGCCAGCTGTCTGCAATTTGGCAGATCGAATCTCACCAGGCTCAAGGTTGACTCAGCCTTCCACCCTTCCAAAGTGAATAAAATGAGGACCCAAATAATATGCTGACTCTGTAAACCGCTTAGAGAGGGCTGTAAAGTCTAAGTCTAAGTGCTATTGCTATATTTTAATATTTTATTCCTTCCTTCTTTCCTACCTTCCTTCTGGTTAAAGGAGCTTCATTCCCAGATATGTGGATATAACACAGGCTAACAACTTCAGTTAACCCTCAGTATATTACAGTATCATACCATACTAACTAGCACTGATTAAAATTATAATGCAATAGTATCTAGAGAGCTCTCATCCCCATTATAGAATTCAGTAATGGGGAGATGGGAGGAGCTTGCGCCGTGGCGATACGGTTTGCAATCGAGCTCTCGATTGCAGCCGATATCTCCGCCACTGGCCGGTCCAACGGACCCACGCTGTCCCGTAGGGACAGCCATCGTGAAGAGCATATCCTGAGGATTCCGGGATACCGCAAAAATCCCTGGAGAGCCCGGGTGAAGCTCTTCTTGCCAGCGGCGGAGAGGCAGCCCCATGCTGCTGAGGCCGGGCGACTCCAGACGGAAAGAGTTTGAGAAAGAGTTTGTCGGTTGGGTGAGAACTTCTTTTTTTTATTTAATTTTTTGAATTTTGAAAGTTTACTCTAATTATCTGAAGAAACCTGTGTGATTTTTGTTTTGTTTTTTGACAAAATTGATTTAGCGGCGTTTTTTAGGGAAACGTCAAAGAGAGAATCCATTTTTTTTCTTTTCTTTGCTTCCGGACTCTATTGTTATTTATTGGATAACTGGACTGTTTTCTTTTTTTTATATATTCATATGTTTTATTCTTCTTCTGGACTTTTTATTTTTTTTTTCTGGGTTAGAGGCTTCTCTTGATTTTGTTTGATTTTTCGGTTTCTGTTTTGTGTATTGCAAGCCGGCTTTCCCTTAAGAGAGGAGGGGGGAAAGTGAGAACTATGATACTTTGTAACACTGCCACCTAGAGGCTCGGAAATATTTAAAAAAAAATAAAAAATAGACTCTTCTTCTCAAGGACATCCCCTGATAAGATAGAGGAAAGCACTTTGTGGAATATTATTACAGGTGTCTTTCTGGATATACATGGCTCAGCTTTGAAGCTTGTGGGAAAGAGAAGGGAGTTATAATTAGAGCCTTGGATAATTAAATAGAGTGCAGTGTTGTTGTTGTTTTTGAGTTCTGCCAACCCCTTCACGGTCCTTACTTTTAAGTTTGATTTATTTGCAAAGGGAAGCCTCTGAATTTCTTTTTTTTTTTACTTATATTTTATTTTGATTTAACTGATTTTATTTTTTCTTTTGCCTATTTGGATCCTGTTTTCTCTTTTTTCCTTTTTTTTTTTTTTAATGTACATCAGCGGACTATTTCTTTTTCCTTTTTTCAATTGAGGTTTTTTCTTTTCTTTTTTTTTTCTGGCTGGACTAAGGTGTGGAATTTGAAGAAACTTATTTTTTTTTGGTTTTTGTTTTGTTTTTTGTTTTTTCTCTTTTTCTTCTTCCCTTCTTCCTTTTTGGCTTTGTCTTGTATATTATTATTATTGGGTTTTTATTTTTACTGTTACTTTTTTTTATGGTTTTTTTTTCTTTTTTTATTGGACTAAGGTCAGGAAGAATTTGAAGAATTTTTTTTCTTTTTTTTCTCTCACTTTTGGCTTTTTTATTGTTGGCCTTTTTACCTTGGATTATAATTTCATATTTTTTTCTTTTTTGTGGATTAAAATTTGAAAAACTTGAAGAGTTGGAACCACTCAAAATGAGTAAGAAATTTATATCTTCGGTGCCTCTATGTCTGCTTCTGCCTCCCCACCATCTGGACAGCGTTCAATTCAGACATTGTTAAAGCAAGATAAAGAGAAAGAAAAAGAACAAGAAAGAGTATCCTTCCAGATGATTATGCAAGGAATTCAAGATCTTAAGGTAAAAATGGATACTATTGAACAAAGAACAGGTAGGATGGAACAGATGATGGAAAAATATGAAGAGAGACTCCAAAATGTTGAAGAGGGAGGCAAACAAAGAGAGGAGAAAATTGGAAATATTGACAATAGATTAACAGCGATTGAACAAGAAAAAGTGAGATGTTGAAGTGGGAGTTGGATAGATCAGAATTTTATCTTAGATTCCAAAATATAGAAGAAGAAAAAGGACAAGATTTGGTTGCGATAATGGTAGGAATTCTGGCGGAGGCGCTCGAGATAACAGAAGAGAAGATGATGGATGGAATTGATGAGATATATCGAGTTTTTACAAGATATGCGATGAGAAATAACCTACCCAGAGAAGTTCATATCAGATTTATTAAAAATCTTTGAAGACACAAATATTGCAAGTAGCAAGAGAGAAGCCACTGAAATACAAAAGTAAAGAAATTTTGGTTTTAAAACAAATACCTAGAAGAGTGAGAGAGATGAGAAGAGAATACCGATTCCTGACTAAAAGGTTATTGGAAAAAGAGGTGTCTTACAGGTGGTTGATTCCAGAAGGATTGATGTTTACGTGGCAGGAACAGAGACATAGAATTGATTCAATTGAGAAAGCAGAACTGTTTTGTGCAGAGGTTTTTGGAGGCAGAGAAGGAGGAGCAGGAAAGGAGGTCCCATCAATTGAATCCCAAGAGGAACAAATGGAGGTTGGAAAAGAAGAAGGTGCAGTAGGTGGACAAGTGGATATTAAAGATCAACGTGAGGCAAGACCCATGAGAGTGGTGAAATCTAAATATAAAACATAATTATGGAAGAGAAAAAAATTGATTACAATGAATATAAATGGACTGAATTCAGCTGCTAAGAGAAGGAAGATTTTTCATAAATTAATGAAATTAAGGTTCGACATAATTTGTTTACAAGAAGTTCATATTAAAAAGCAACATGAACAATTGTTATTACAACCAAAATTAGGGAAACTGTTTACCTCTTTGACACAATCCAAGAAAAGAGGGGTGGTTTTATATATTAAAGAGGCCATTCCAGCAAAAATGATTTATACAGATGATGATGGGAGAATATTAATGGTAGAAATAATGGACAATAATAGAAAGATACTTTTGATTGCAATTTATGCACCGAATGATAAACAGGAAGAATTCTATAGAAAATTACATACTAAGACTGCCGAACTTGACTATGCTAATGTAATTATGATGGGAGACTTTAATGGAATTGTGGATAATAGACTTGACTATATTGCAACAACAGTAAAGCATAACAGGAAAACTCTTCCTAAATCCTTTTTTAAAATGATAGATGAATTAATTTTAAAAGACATATGGAGAGAAAGAAATGATAAATCTAAGCAATTTACGTTCTATTCAAATAGGCATCTATCATGGTCCAGACTAGATATGATTTGGATCTCAACAGATTTAATGTCTAGTATTCAAGAAGTAAATATTGAAACAAGTACTTGGGCTGACCATAACCCATTGACAATTGAATGGAAGGGACAAAGGAAAAGATCGAGATGGACATTAAATAATTCTATTTTAAAGGATAAGGAATTTATACAATGGATGGAGAAAGAATTGGCCTTCTTTTTTAAAGAGAACAGAAAAGAAGACACCTCAATACAGAATGTTTGGGACACAATGAAGGCCTATGTTAGAGGCTTGATAATAGACTATACAAGAAAAAGAATAACAGGAAAAGGCGAACTCTTAAAGCCTTGGATGATGAATATAAGGACTTGAAAAAGAATTACAGAAAATGCCACACAGAAAAGATGTTAAAATGAAACTGGATATAACTAAACATAAAATGGACTTAATAGAGAAAGAAGAACTGGCACAGAAAATTAGGAATGCTAAACAGAATTATTTTGAGGATGCAAATAAGCCAGGTAGATGGCTAGCATACAAATTGAGAAAGGAGAAAGAGTCGAGGAAAATACCGCAGTTAATAGACTACCAAGGTAAAATTTGTTATGGCAGCAAAGAAAAAAAAGAGATTATTTATGATTTTTATAAGCATTTGTATAAGAAAGAAGACATTGATGAGGAGAAAGTTAAACAATACCTGCAGAATGCAAATCTACCTAAGATACCTAAAGAGATTGAAGAAATGCTAGAAAGTAATATAACAATGATGGAGTTAAGTCAAGCACTTAAGAAACAAAATAATGGAAAGGCACCAGGTCCAGACGGGTTTCCTGTAGAATTTTATAAAATCTTTCAAGAATCACTGTGTATTCCACTGTTAGAAGTTATGAATGAAGTTATGTTAAAAAGATGATACCTAAAACATGGTCAGAGGCTTACATTACACTTATTCCAAAAGAGGAGGCGGACCTACTGCAAATCAAGAATTATAGACCGATTTCTTTACTAAATGCAGATTATAAAATTTTTGCTTCAATATTAGCAGAAAGACTTAAAAAGTACTTGAATAACTTTATCCACCCAGACCAAAATGGGTTTTTGCCAAAGCGACAAATCAGAGACAATATGAGAGTAATTCTGGACACCCTGGAATACTATGAGGCGATCCTGAAAAGCAAATGGCTTTGATATTTTTAGATGCTCAAAAGGCATTTGATAACGTGAATTGGAGATTTATGTTACTTTTAATGGAACAGATGGGCTTTGCTAGAAGATTTATTCAGGCAATAGAAGCAATTTATAATGAACAAACAGCTAAGGTAATGATGGAGGGAGAATTTACAGATCCTATTAATATAAGAAAAGGCACAAGACAAGGTTGTCCTCTTTCTCCTTGATATTTGTATTGACTTTGGAAGTGTTGAATAGAAATATCAGAGAAGATAAAACTATAAAAGGAATGAAAATTAAAAAGGAAGAATTTAAACTACAAGCCTTTGCAGATGACCTAGTCTTTATCTTGAAGACCCTATAGAAACAGCCTCGAAACTGTTGGAAAAGATAGAGGTCTATGGGGAGGTGGCTGGTTTGAAAATAAATAGAGATAAAACAAAGATTTTGTCAAAGAATATGTTGCTGAAACAAAGGGAAGAGTTGGCAGAACTGTTAAAAATTCAAGTTACAAACAAGGTTAAGTATCTGGGGATATATTTGACATCAAGATGTAGTACATTGAAGGAGAATAATTATATTAAACTTAAACAACAGATAGCTCAAGATTTGAAAAATGGGAGAACTTACAATTGTCATTAATAGGAAGGATTTCAACAATCAAGATGAACATTTTACCCAGAGTCTTATTTTTGTTTCAAACAATACCAATTAGGCTTGGAAAAGAATATTTTGAGGATTTAAATAAAATTGTTTTGAAGTATATATGGCAAGGCAAGAAAGCAAGAATAAAGTTAAAGCTTTTACAGGATGCTAGATTTAGAGGAGGGTTTGGTCTGCCTAATTGGGAGTTGTACTATCAAGCTGCAAACTTGACGTGGGTCAAAGAATGGATAACATTAAGGAAAACCAGATTGTTGACATTAGAAGGTCATGATTTGTTGTTGGGCTGGCATGCTTTTTTATGGTACAAGGAACTAAAACACAGGGGTATTTTAGAAGACATTATATACGGGAGTCTCTGTGGTTGAATTGGGAGAAGATAAAAAAACAGTGTTATTTGAAAATTCCAGTTTGGTTATCGACGATATAGAAGCGTTTTCTTATCCTATAATTTATAAAAAGGAACAAACAGTTAACTATGGGGAATTATTAGATGAAAAGGGTGAACTTAAATCGATGCAAAAATTGGAAGAACAAGGTATACAGATGAATTGGTTTTCATATTTGCAAATTCATTCAAAGTACTATGAGGATTCCAAAGCAGAGGGATTTTATGATAAGCAAACTGACTTGGATAAGATTTTGATGGGTACTGATGAAAAGATGATTAAAAAATTGTATGGTTATTTATTGCAAATTAAGCTTGAGGAAGAACAAGTTAAAGAAACTATGATTGCGTGGGGGAGGAATTTTGGATATGGGATTGATTTAGAGAAATGGCAGAAATTATGGTCGCAAAATTATAAAATGACAATGTCTACAGCCTATAAAGAAAACTTGTATAAGATGTTTTACAGGTGGCATTTTCCCCGACAAGGATAGCAAGAATGTTCAAGAACAAATCCGAAAAATGCTGGAAATGTCATCAGAAACCTGGTTCATACTATCACATGTGGTGGACTTGTGAGGATGCTAGAAAATATTGGACTAAAATTCACATGTGGCTGGAAAAAATGACAAAGAAGCATATAGACTTGAAACCGGAGTTTTTTCTATTGGGAATACTACCAGATACTTATAGTAAAGAGTTGAAATATTTGATTGTAAATGTATTGACTGCTGCTAGGATTGTATTTGCAAAAATTGGAAAATGAGAAAATTCCATTGCAAGAAGAAGTTGTAAAGAAAATTTTGGAATGTGCTGAGATGAGTAGATTGACTTTTGAAATTAGAGAGCAAGAAGATAAACAATTTTATTTAGTTTGGGATCTTTTCTATCAATGGTTGAATGATGAAATATTAAAATATAAAAGTTAGATAATAAGGAATAATAATGACTTTATTTTCCCTTTCTTTTTATTGGTTTTTGATACTATATCTATATAATAGTTTTCTTTGTTTCTTTCTTTTTCATATTTGGGATAGAATTGGTATGATTATAAGATTTGTTTTAGAATAAAATATTTAAAATATAGTTATCTCATAAAGGCATGACCGAATAAAAGTTTAGTCAAATTTTTTTTTTTCTTTAATAGCGATACTAGGATTTATAAATTTGTATTGATAAGAGTATTATATAAAGTAACTGTAATTGTGACTATGAGGTGAATGCACAAAACCGATGGACCAACCGACTTACTGTGTGTACAAAAATATGGGGGAGCTGATACTTTTATGTTTTGTTGTTGTGTTTTTTATGTTAAAAAAATAATAAAAATTTATATATATAAAAAAAAAGAATTCAGTAATGAATTTAATTAGTTTATGCTATGTAATATTAATAATGATTGCATTAAAGAAGTTACGTACATAGAAATTAAATAAGCTTAGAACAACAATATTAATAAGGTAATGGCTTTTCAAGTACTAGGAAACAGAAACTGTCCTTGGAAATCTAGTAAATGGAACTTTATGAAGGTATTTGCAAATATTGCCTAGAGTTGCAATGAATCAGTATTAAGTAGGATTTTTTCCTCTATTTTTAAATTAGCAAATGTATTGGCATTCAGAAAAATATGAATCAATTTTAAGGAAAATCCAGGAATCACAATCTTTTCAGCTAAAGGATTCCTCAGACATAATTTTGTAAAAAGACTTTTTTTAATGAAAAGCCTTATGTAACTGCTACTGAAAAGTTAATCAGAATATGAAGTAGCAACTGGATATATCAGGATTTTGTCCAGTAGGGGCTAATCTAAAGAGAAGGGAGATAGCATAAGGTAACAAAGAGAAACTTACAGAAGAGGAACCTGGTAGAGCCTGCACAAGCTACACAATGCAACAGCTGAGACAGAACAGTTCCTAAGACTTTTGGTGACAAAGAAGACCAAGCTTCACATTGCTACTGTCAGATCAATTAACTTCTTTGGTGAGATGTTTGATTTTGAACATTAGCTTGACTTCTTAGTATAGACTGCTTAGGCTCCAAAGAGTGTTTTTTTTAAAAAAAAAAAATCCCTGGATACTCAGGGGACTGGGGGAAATAAACTTCAGCAAGTTCTTTTGGAGAGTACTAGTATTGGAGAGTATTGGAGAGTATGTAATTTACTAGTCAACTTCTCAGTTCTCAGTCTACAAAGGTCACTGCTCTCACCATACCTTAACAACCTCACATATGAAATGGATTCTAAAAGGAAACCTTTGTGCTGTCTTCAGCAGTTCAGTCTACAATTTAGATATTCTGCAGATATTCATTATTTATTCATCAACAGAACCTGGGTAGATGAAAAGGATGCAGTTGGATAAGTATACATATTACTACTAATAATTGCTGTAACCAATTTATAGATTACAGATTTTTCCCCATTCTTTTTTTTTTTCATTCTTTAAATGTGAAAAAAGAGTGGGGGAAAGTTTTATTCCTTGCTGCCTTACTGTATTTCTTCGGTTACTCTTTAGAACAGTAAAACTATTGCTTTGTCAATATTTAATGGTATTGAAGCCATTTCTCATTGAATCCCAGAACAGATGTTGTATCTTCTTTAGTGATGTTAAAGCACAATAATATATACTGTATTTCCTTTTCTGGTACAGGTTCCTTTTTAATATCACTTTTGTTACTTTTTAAATTTAAAAATATAGAAAAACAACTGGATTTTTTTCAAACTGACACATACACATGTATATATGTATGTATGTATATGTGTGTGTGTGTGTATACATACACACACACACACACACACTCTTTTGGAATTCTTAAATGCATTTCTCCTTCAAAATATTTATTTTGGAATGCATTTGGATATCTGAGTATGTCATCAAGAATATTTCTGACATAACCTTAACTATAAAATAATATAAATGTGCCAAACTGAATCAGTTGGGAAGTAAAAATTTGGTCACTGCATAATATGTTGCAAAAATCAGGTGCCTGCTTTGTAGCCTTCACTAGATTTCTCTCTATATATATAACATTTCTGTCCCAGTAATGTTGAGGTTATTCTTTCACATACACAACTGATAAATTGACTTCAATTGTGAGGATACAGTATGCGAGCAATCATCTTTGAGATCTAATATAAGTAGGTTTCTCCACAATGCACAACAGTGGGCAACCTCCACATGTCATTGAATGACAGGATTATCTTTGATCACCAGCCCTGTTGGGTTTGATTTCAGAACAATTGGAAAACCACAAGTTGCCAACTAGTGCTTACAACACTCCATATCAATTTCCCAGGATTATCTGGACTTGACTTACATTCAGTTGACTTTTTTATTTGTTTGCTTGAAAAATAAAACAGTCCATCCAGTGTTCATGAAATTGCAGCTTGTTCTGTGGTAATGATTTGTGGCTGAATATCACAAGCTTCTTTTGGTATTCTCAGAAAATAATAAATGTTCCTGGTCCCTTAATCAAGATATTTTGTAACTCATATATGATCTGACTCATCCAACATTAGAGATAGTTACTATTTTTCATTTTGGGCAATTTGCTGTCACTCATTTTGGAAAAAAAATTCTTATTACAATGTATAATAGGAGTTATTGAATTGTTCTTTGTCATTCAATTTCTTCTTCAGTCTTACAAACTTAAAAGTCCTACTGTAAATAATCAAATATTGATATGTTTCTACTGTGAACCTACCAAGGGCTCAACTACCACCACCAATAAAGGGGAATATTTATAGCTCAGGGTTGAAATGATGGGTCTTAGATCTCTCTGACATCTCTAACATCTCTAACATCATCATTTGGGTAATGTCTGCAAGAAAACAACCAAGTTCAGAGAGCACCAAGGACCCCTCAATTACCACTATCTCAAGCACCATTAGCTGGACCTACTGATTGAGGGTTTTAAAAAATGATGAACCCAATTTCCAACCACCATAGATGGACAAAAGAATACCATTGTCAGTGATACCAAATGTCATTAAAAGGTCTAAGAGGATAAAAATAAGTGTCCTTTTTCCAGACAGGTCCCAAGAAAGATAATCTAACACAAGGGTGTCAAACTCACATCGTCACAGTAGTGTCATGTGACATATCAGGACTTTTTCCCTTTCTGCTAAATTGAGAGTGGGCTTGGCCAGTGGGTGATCCAGCCCATGGGCAGGGAGTCTGACAGCCCTGATCTAACAGAACAATTAGTGTTGTTTCTCACCCATGACCAGTCTCAATTTTGACTGGAAAGGATCCAAATCTGCTTGCTCTAGAATCCTCGAATTGGAAGTCTCTGTTGTTTTCTTGGCCACAGTGCAGAATTATGCCACTGCATCTTTCAGGATCTTAAAATATATATATATATCAGTCTGTAGGACTCTGAGATTACTGGATAGCTTCCCGTCCAAATTCTAATCAAGTCACCGTTTAGTTTTGAGAGATTAAGACGGGCTAAACATTACAACCTACTGTGATTATGTGATTGAGTTATATGATGTCTAGTCCCAAAGACAGACAAATGGCATAGAACCATTGACAACCTTTCACAAGTTTTTAATCCTGTAATTTTATGAGTTAAAAGAACTTTTTTATTTTTATTGTTGTTGAATCTAAAGATTTACTGCTTTTTTCTTGCACATGGATAAATTGTAGGGATTGTTTTAAGACATATATACTTCTCCAAAAGAATTTTGGCATTCTATATATTCAGTCTAACATTTATATTACATTTTATAACTTTTCTCTTCTGCCCAAGGCATTGTAACATATAACGATCACTGAGAAATATTAAAATGCTGTTGATCTCCTTATTCAGAACATTATTATAATTGAAAAAAAATTGAATTCTGTTTTGCCTTGGTAGAGTTTGTCAAAGGCTATTTTTTCCTTTATAGCTATGGAACAATAGATGTTCAAAAGTCAAACTATATATAATAAGACAGGCAGTGGCAAACGCCAAATTGAAGACCTTGCATTACAATCATTGTTATGCTTATTGTTCTGCAATTTTTAATGGAGATTCTATTAAGGGTAGGACTTCACTATCTCATCAAATGTCCTTGGGCCAGAAAAGCTACTTTCATGGCAGGAAAGGATTGTATTAATTTGCCAAGTTGATATTACTCTGAAGAAATCAAGTTCTTGTAGATTTTGGTGCATCTAGAGTTTGGGGTTTGCATTTTTGAATGATATTATTCTGGTACCTTGACAAACCTATCTATTGTTTCTACAGATGCCAGAAATGGCAAGACACTTGAAATATGCTAAGAGTGGGAGAAAACCTTAAATGGAGCAAGAAATAATGTATTTTGTCTATTTGTTTTGTCTACTTATTATTCTTGGTTGAGTTAACACAAATCTCATGAAAAATGCAATGTCCGTCTAATCATTAAGTCTACAAAATTAATTTGTAGCATTGTCATGGTGCTGTACCTCCACTGAATCTTAACCTATGAGATGTATGATATCTGTAATTGGCTCCAGTTCAGCCAATAAACTAAGAAGAATTTTCCTCACATTTCCAGAATCAGACTATGGTGATCCCCTTTCATTTGCTCTTATAGAAGTCCAATTAATTGGTTATTATGTGGTTATTTTTCATTACCACAGATTTCAGACAATATTATTTCAATCTGATATTGTGGGATTCTATAAAGGTTCTAGAGCTAGATAGATAAAATCAGTAAGGGCTTGCTTAGCTACAAGTCTGATCTTCATGATTCTGTCCTAGAAATTTCTCTATTATAACTATTATAACTTCTGTATTAAAAAATAGATTTTAATACTGTATATTTTTTAAAAAATAAAAGTTTAACAAAAGAGGACAGAAAACATGTATAAATATACAAGCATACGAAGTATGTGACACAGACCAGAAAGAGAGTGGGTGGGTGATCCATATAGCAATAGCACTTAGACTTATATACTGCTTTATAGTGCTTTACTGCCCTCTCTAAGTGGTTTACAGAGTCAGTATATTGCTCCCATCAATCTGGGCCCTCATTTTATCCACCTCAGAAGGATAGAAGGCTGAGTCAACCTTGAGCCTGGTGGGATTTGAACTGCCAACTTGCAGGCAGCCGATTGTCATCAGAAATGGCCTGCAGTACAGCACTCTAACCACTGCATCACCGAAGCTCATTTGGTCATATATGCAAAGGCCTCGTTGATTCCAGCCTTCTAATATCTTAATACAGGTATTAAGCAATAGTGACTTTGATGACTGAAAACTTTTTGTCTAAGTACCAAGAGAGATTTGCACAGAAGAGCAATTAGGATGAGTAAAGGCCTGAAGACTAAAATATATGAAGAAAAAAAGAACTAGGGGTGACATGATAGCTGTATTATAGTATTTGAGGGGCTGCCACAAAGAAGAGGGGGTCACCTTATTTTCCAAAGCATGAGAAAGCAAGACAAGAAGCAGTAGATGAAAACCCATCAAGGACAGAAGCAACCTGGAATTAAGAAGAAACTTCCTAACAGTGAACCAGTGGATCAGCTTGCCTTCAGAAGTTGTAGGTGCTTCATTACTGGAGGTTTTTAAGAAAAGACTTGGCAGCCACTTGTCAGAAATGGTATAGGGTCTCCTGTTTGAGAAGAAAGTTGGTCTAGAAGACCTCCAAGTTCCCTTCCAGCTCTATTCTATTTGATTGAGATCCTTAAGTAGATATATCCTTGAAAGAGGGAAGAAAAAGTGAGATCAGAGCTATGGTACAAGCAAGGGAAACCTAATCATTTTTCACTATGCCACAATCCAAATAGAAATGTTCTTTTCAAGTGCTATTAAAAGTTATACAGATAAATATTCTAGAGAAGGACTCCCTTTTATTTATCACAGAAGCTTTATAAGATAAATAATTGAAAAAGGTCTGTTTACCATCTTAGCTGCCTTACATTTAGGTCAAAGTGCCCTCTCAGGGGCTGCCACAAAGAAGAGGGAGTCAAGCTCCAAAGCACCTGAGGGCAGGGCACGGGTGGAAACTAATCAAGGAAAGATGCAATTTAGGACTAAGGAGTAATTTTCTGACACTTAGAACAATTAATCAGTGGAACAACTTGCCTCCAGAAGTTGTGAATGCTCCAACAGTGGAAGTTTTTAAAAAGATGTTGGATAACCATTTGTCTGAAGTGGTGTAGGGTTTCTTGCTTAAGCAGGGGGTTGGACTAGAAGATCTCCAAGGTCCCTCCCAATTTTGTTATTCTATTCTATTCTATTCTATTCTATTCTATTCTATTCTATTCTATTCTATTCTATTCTATTCTATTCTGGGCTGGGCTGGGCTAGGCTAGGCTAGGCTAAATGCTTTAGGGATTTGGACAAAAGTAATTGATGGTTTCTAAATGTGTAATATTCAGATGAACCCTGAACAATAAATCATCAGAAAAATTTTGGATGCAACAATATAGAGGTTTTAAATAAAACTGTGATTTCTCTTATTGTTTTTGTGTAACAATATTTGTTTACTTACCTTGGATTTTATCCTCTGCAATGCAGAGGCTTTGAGTGGCTCACAACAAACAAATACAGAATGAGAACTAAAGCATCACAGATCAACAATAACAATCATGGTAGTTTAATTTATTTCAACCCTAAATAACCTCATAAAGAGCCATATTTTAACTTAAGAAGGGTTTTCCCAGATGAGGGAGACATTCCTGAGAAGCATCAGTTTCAGGAACCCTGCAGATGGTCCTATAGTGGTGAGACCCTATACAAACATTTTCTCCCTGATCTTGCTGTATGTGTAGATTTTTGCCAGAAAAGGCAAATTCAGAGTTATCCATTGCTTTTTTTTTTAAAGCTGATGGCCAGTATTTTGAATCTCACCTAGATGCTGACAACAACCATCCAACTTCCATTAAATGAACCAAGGGATGCTATTATATTTCAGCTGTTGCCTGCTGAACCAGCCTTCAAATTTATTTATCAAATTTCTAGACCATCTGTTACACTTACATGACTGATTTATAACTCATTACCTAGACCCATGTAGATCAACATTCAATAATCCAGATATAAAATGACAAAGGAGTGAATGATCATGAATAAAGAATCTTGGTCACAAGTAACAGAAAAAAAAAGTGTAATTGTGAAAATGGTTTGTTGTCCCATATTATCCCCTTGCTTTTAAATCAATACCATGATCTCTACAGAAACCCCAACTTTCAGGCTACCTGCATTTGTAGAATATAATAATCCATTCAAAGCAAGATGATTTCTGGAATCAGAGGGTTTCCAAGTTCTCAGCAGCTCCAACTTTCTGGGATTAAACCTAAGTCTGTTTTTCCACATCCAATCCCTAACAGCTCTTGTGCAGAGCTAGGACCACATCATTTGTACAATATTAATAATATCTTATTGCAAGGTAATGGGTGATGTTATGTATTGAATGTAGTTGAGTAAGGTTTGCTAAAGTGAAAGTAACTTTAGATGACCCTCACTGTTAGCTCCAGCTGTTTGGGATGAAAACTTTGAACTTTATGCTGGGGTGGGTTTTTCAAGCATTGGTTAAGACCCTGTGGGCCCTGAGTATAAATTACAGGCATTTTCCTGCAGTTTCTCAGTTCGAGTTTTGAGTCAATAAACGCTGTTGCAGCTATGCTGGTCTGGTTCTTGCCTACTGAAACCCACTACACAATAGGTGACCTTTTTAAGTGGCTTTATGTAAGTTGGAAAGGACTGAGCCCTGCAATACCCCAAACAAAATGCCCATTATCTTGCCCTTCCCCACCAGCTGGAACTGACAACTTGGGAAAGAGCTACGTTATGTAGCTGCTACATCATGCTTCTCAACCAATTCTCCTGCCAGTCCAAAAGAATTCCATGACTGAAGCCATTTGACACTTCCAACAGAATCAGAAGAGTTGCACATTTGCTTTTCAATTGTTGCATCACTTACCTTTTCATTGGAGGAAGAGGGGGAAAGGTTGGTTGACTTCCCTTATTAGAATGCCAGTTTTAGTTTTTGGAGTTGTTCTGTTTATTACATGATGCTGTGGCTATGAAACAAACACTTAACAAAAACAAGGTAAATCAAGATGTACAAGTTTTTCTCACTGGATTTGTTTGAATGCACTGGAACTTTTTCAATTTCCCAAACTCAATTATAGATATAATAACAGAGAATAATAGTTAAGAAGCCAATTTTATTCTGTCTAGAAACTGTGCAAACAAACAATACAATAGAAACATTTAATGTTGGAGAGATGTAATGGATGGGATCGTTTCCTAAAGAGCTAGATTAACATTGATGCCTTGTATTAGCATATTAACTAATTTTATACATCAAATTTTATGTCAGCATTTTAAAAGATGTTTAATATTCTGATAATAAAAATGATTGCTGAAGCTAATTTTATATTGTATAATAAAAATAAAATAACTGACTGGGAAGTCAATCATTTTTTAAGAAGGGAAGAGCTACAGTAGATATGAATAGCCTTTGTTTTTATATATTGTAACACAAGCTGTTTAGTGCAATTAAAATGAATTTATTCTTGAAATTGCTCGATTTTAACTTTTTCAGATTTCTGCCAGTGAGAAATCAATAAATTTCTAAATGAATTTTGAAAACTAACAACTGTGAATACAAGTTGACTATTAAGGTTTTGCAAAGCTTTGAAAGGTCTTCAAGTTCATCAGATTCTATCAAATTATCCCTTCAAATCAAATGTCTCTGAGACATTGAACTGAATTAGATGATTCAAATTGTTTCAGAGTTCAAAGAAGATTCGGGAATCACCAATGCTTAAACATTGCTGCAGAATGATCTCATGAATAAGGTAATGGGATCCAATACTGGCATCAACCATTGGGTTTGATCTCCTTCATCAACCCTGCTTATCAGAATACTTGGGAGAATATTATTTTGTTATTTGTTTCTTACTTTTCAGTTAGGTTTTTTTTAATATATAGGTCTGCCTGGAAGGACAAAAGAAGAGACATCTTTGAATTTATTTTGCTCTCTCTGTGTTTTATCACCTCTTCCTCAAATTCATATCATTCATTAACTACCAAATAACTCTATTTGAATGGTAAGGCAATCTCTATTCTTTCAGTTTCCCTTATAGTCTTTTGCATTCTTCCCACCATCCCTTCAAAATATTAAACAGGACAAAAAGTCTGTTTTTGTTTTTGCATGTTCAGCAAATAAATGACTCTTAGATATATGCTTGGTTTTTAGTCTATTGTGTATAATAGAGTATTCCTTTATATAGCATTGTATTATATACAAAGAAGTCTTAATGCATTTGCTTCTCACACATGCTTTTAAATTGTTCCATAAACAAGTGTGGCTACCCTTGACAATAAGGCAAACCAATAAACTAGTAGGTTCTAAGTCCAGTGGGTAAACTCTTTAATCTTTAACAAAAGCTTTCTTTCTTTCTTTCTTTCTTTCTTTCTTTCTTTCTTTCTTTCTTTCTTTCTTTCTTTCTTTCTTTCTTTCTTTCATTTTCTGCAGTGGTTTGGTACAGTTCACTGTAGGCAATTTGCTGAAAATCTAAAGATTGGTTTAGTCTTTTTTTTCTCTAAACCTATTCCTGCCTTAAGGGAAATACAGAGAATATTTTAAAATTTGATTGTGATGGATTTCTTGAAGCTTTGTAAGTAACACTTTGGTTAATATCCTATAGTCATTTTTGCTATTTTCATCCCATTTCCCCAAGAGTGGAAGTCACAAATATTTTCCCATAATATTCCATGGTCAATGTTTTAAAATTTAATCAAATATTGAAACTTGAATAACTTCTTTTACTTAATTCTTGAATCACAAATTCAAATAATATCTTGCAACTGTTCAATCTCTAATTCCAGTACAGTGATTCCACATTTATTAACAAACCATGCTTTTATTCTACTGTGCTTTAGAAAAATAAAATAATTTATATTCTAAAGAATATATAGATACATAAGCAACAATCAAATGCTAAGTTATGTGTAATAGTAAACTGGTTAATTTATCTGGAAAAAAAAGCTGTGAAACTTAAGCCAACTGTAGGAAAGTATAGGAGGTTTGATTTGAGGATAATGGAAAATACATATTATTTTGATATTCCTCCACCCACATTATTTTTCATGTTTCTAAATTCATTCATATATAATTTCATATATTGCATTTATATTTTAAAACAAAGTGTGTGTGCATATATTATTTTACTATGATGATAATTAAATTGGTCAATATATTTACAGTTTTGTAAAAAGTTCAAAAATTAAAATTCTGCACTCTAGTGTCTTTCTTTTGCTGAAAACTTTCTTAGAAAATACAGTTTCTGCTCATGATTTCAATATGGCTTTTGCAAAATAAAATATCCCTGTGCCTGCTAAGACCCAAAAGATAATATGAGAGTAGCACAATTTGTTATTTATTTCAGAATCTTCTTTTTAAGAGTGTATGTGGCTGATCTCTTATTCCCATGTGCTGACATATTTTTTTTCAGTTGTGATAGTGTGTATTAGAAAATGATGTGTCAGCAATAAGATTTGTGCTGAGTTGAACAGTGCTTGGCAGAGCCATCAATTTCTCTGTCTTCTGATTTTTTTCATATTATCCTAATCACCCCTCCAATTCTTTCCCACTCTTTTGATATTAGCACTTCACTTCTTAGCACTTCACCATTCTGCTGAACTGTAGTTATTCACGCTTCCTGAACTTTTGACTTGCGGTCTTAGTTCAACAAGGTAATCATCATGGTCATCCATAAGTGATCCCTCTGAGTTTGATTCCAATGAACTAAGGGACCCAGCCAATGAACCTGTTCCTTCAAAAGCAAATATCTGGAGGGAATCATAAGGAGGAACATCTGGATCACAATTGGCTTCTTCTAGCTTTTGATTAATGAATTCCCGGAATATTGCACTTTCAGGACCAACTTGAAGAGATTGCCTGTAAAGGCTCTGGATTTCTGTTGTAATATTTCTTCGTGGCTTGTGTTGCCGCATAACAGTTTGTGGTCTCAGTGCAGAAATATCAAAAGCTTCAGTGTCCTGTTCTCCACCTCCTTCATCATCATACTTGAAAATATTCTCTCTGAATATTTCTCCTTTCTCGTGAAATGCTGCTGGCTTTGTTTGGTGCTTCAAAGCCACAACTGCTAAAACAAATACTGCCAAGCAAGCAAACAAAACAGAAAAAAAAACAAATATTTGAAAAGTCTACAAAGAATAAACATGCAAATCCTAGCCAGCTATGTGGTTAGTTAAATTGTGTCTGGTGGAATAAGGTCATATTTTTAGGTGTCAATTGATAATGTGCAAACATGTTTAGATTAAATAGTGTGACTGATGAAAATGTCTAAGCATAATTGATACATTATGTTGAAGCCAGATATCCTTCTGTAGAACAGAGGAGGTTAAAATTGACTTTCCATTTCTTTTTTCCCCTTCTGACCAGCCCCTGGTGTCCACTGAAATAAGCTTTAATGAACTGGACAGTGTGAACATTTTGAGTTAGCTTGGGGAAGAGATGAATGAAGAGGTCACATTCAGAAAATCAAACCAAGGTCATTGTGCAGCCCCCAGCGCCCCATTTTCAGCCTGGGTGGCCTCCTGCAGCCCCCCCCCCCATGCCCCATTTTGGCCGGCAAAGTGCTCCAGGATGAAAATGGGAAACATGTGGTCTTCCACACCGCGTTTTGCCTGCCAGAGGTACTACAGGCTGGTCCTTTGCTATTCCCATGGGCCAGATTTAAGCACCCCACAGACCGGATCTGGCCTGTAGGCCTTGAGTTTAACACCCCTGTTCTAATCAATGAAAAGGTAGTAGAGATGTATTTTGCATAAAATGGAAGAAAATAATTACCTAATATGAGTAGGCAAGCCACGATAGCAACTAAAGCTTGTACACTAATCCCCATTGAAATCAGGAATGCTCTGTATCTACAGGACAAAAGGCTAACTTCTTCATTACAATCACACACAGTGACCGTTAAAGTGCTGGTGCCAGTGAGAGCAGGGATTCCATTGTCCACAATTAGTATGGGCAAGGGATAAAGAAATTGTTCAGAATGATGGAACCGACTTCTTGTAGTAAGGATCCTGGCAGTGTTATCTGTAAAATAATAATGAAAAACAAAAACAAACCTATTTATGAACAAATCAGTTTCACTGCAAACTGTTCAATATGATTTTTTTTTAAAAAAAATGCAAATTTGTATTCTAGTAAATTCTACCAATATAATGATAGTCAAAAATTAAAATGAAACAAAAACCTGACTTTTAATTCTGCAGTATGTAATAGTTCTTCACTTTCTCTGGAAAGAGGGAGTAGTTGCATAAAATATTTCTTTTTGCCACTATTGCATCATTTTCCACAATTCCTGACACTGTCATTGGTGTCACCATTGTTTTTGATGAATACATAGAATTTCATGCAGACATTTTTAAATAGATGATATCTTTGCTTATCCTGAATCCCTGAGCTTAAAATGTAATGTTTTATTACTGTTTTAAAAATACGCTTTTGAAAATGCTTCAAACTGGACTTGAATATTATATTTATCTATTAGTAGCTGGAGTAACTTATGGAATAGCATAACACTAATAAAGCTGTGCAGACTTTCAAAGACAGTGCTTGGAGCAAAATATTCCTTCAAAGCTGCTTTGTTCAACAACACAATTGTGTTCTTCTTCTAAAGAACAAAGTGAATCGTCCGTTCCTTTTCCATAACTTTGTCTGCCTCATTTGGCTTCTAGACATGATGGAGGAGGCCCCAAAACAACATGAAGTGCCTTGATAAATCATAATATTGCTGCACCACTGTGAAGTGATATTTGAGCATGTACTGTACATAAGTTATAAGTAATGAAATGCCTTTATGTAGGGTGCCACCATTGACAGCACAGTTAATAATGGAACAGTAACTTAGAGGATTTACTGGTGTGTTTATTCTTGAGGTGTATATTAACTAAAAGCCCAAATCAGAGCTAGATATAAATTACAAAATACACATTTTACCCATATAATATCAATAGTCCTTTAGGAAATTATATTAAATATGATAGGTGTGGGATTCAGGATACCATATTTTGTTATAGGACATTTTAATAAATCCAAAAGTGAACAAGTCACTTCTTATTTACACCTCCATAAACTTTCCAGAAGTTAGCTTTATTGATTTATTCAGTTAGACAGAACATTCATATAATTAGCAAAGTAACTATGAGCAAAGCATACTTTAGCTGAATTAGAAATAGTTCTTCTTCTAAGCCTCTTCAGGCTATCTTTAGTGATCTGCTTTGCTGCCATTTTTATCAGCTCTTCGACTTAGATTTTTCCTTCATTTTTAAAAAATTGGTATCCCCTACTGTTGCGTTGTGCCAGGGACTTCATTCTGACAATACCCGGGTGACCCTCATGCAATAACTCAAGTATTAGTTTCCTTAATATGTCTGGTATGATCACCCTATCCCCCCATAGTATACATCCCTTTAAGATCGATCGTTCCGTTTGTCTATTCTGAAACAGTTTAACAGTCTCGTCACTTGCAGTCTCTGGCCACCCTTTCCTTATCCAATTTAAAATCCGCACCAGGTTTTTGTCCCTCGCGGTTTCCATAGCAATGTCTGTTGCTGTGATTGGTATGTTTGCCATCGTCTCGATTTGAAGGGTTGATGTGGTTGGTGCAGGATCATCATCTAAGTTGAGTAGGGGGGAACAGCTCAGGGTGTCAGTGTGCGTTATGTTCTTTCCTGGTCGGTAGATCAAGTTGTAGTTATAGGCAGCTAGGAATTCCGACCACCTCATCATCCGCGGTGACAATATGTTAGGTGTAGCTTTGTTTCCTGCGAGGATTTATGGTCTGTGACAAGTGAAAAAGGTCTGCCATAGATATACTCATGGAAACGTTTTATTCCTGTTATTGCGGCCAATGCCTCTCTGTCTAGTTGGCTGTAATTCCGCTCCGGTTTAGATGGAGTTTTTGAATAGAATGCGATAGGTGTTTCTCTTCCATTGGGTAATACGTGGCTGAGTATGGCACCAATGCCGAATGGCGACGCATCGCATGTTAATGTTATTGGAAGGGTTTCGCTGTATTGTATTAGCACACAGTCTGATGTAAGTAAGTTTTTTATTTCCTGGAATGCTGTTTCTTCTCATCGCCCCCAGGTCCAGGTAGCTTTCTTATCAAGCAACCTGTGTAGTGGTTCCGCTATCATTGCTTTCTGTGGCAAGAATACATTGTAAAAATTAATAAGTCCCAAGAAGGGTTGCAAGTCTGTTTTATTTTTGGGTCTGGGAGCTTCCTTTATTGCTCTGATTTTATTTTCAGTGGGGTGGATCCCTTTTTTGTCTATGAGGTATCCCAGGAATTCGACTTTGTCGGTGGCTAACTGGCACTTCTTTTTTTTTTTACTTTAAGTCCTGCCTCTTTAAACTTTTTTAAGACCTCCCTTAGGCAGTCTTTCAGTTGTTCTTTGTCCTTGGATGATACTAATACATCATCAAAGTATGGTACCACCCCCTTTATTCCTTGCAATAGACATTCCATTAAACTCTGGAATACCCCTGGGGCCACGCTAACTCCGAATTGCAGTCTGTTGCATTTGAATGCCCCCCTGTGTGTCACAGTTGTTTGTGCTTCCGCTGTTTCTGGGTCAACTGGTAATTGTTGGTAGGCTTATGCAAGGTCCAATTTTGCGAAGATTTTACCTCCCCCCAAAGAATGTAATAGGTGCTGTACCACCGGAACTGGGTATGCGCTTTGCTGTAGCATGTGGTTAAGGGTTGCTTTGTAGTCCCTGGAGATATGTACTGACCCATCTGGTTTAATAGGGGTAAGAATTGGGGTTTCCTACCTTGCGTGGTCTATTGGTTCTAATACTCCTGTGCGATAAGTTTATCTAATTGTTCATCAATTTTTGGTTTTAACGTAAAAGGAACTCACCTCGCCTTTTGTCTTATAGGGTCTACATTTGGATTTAAATTAAATGAGATAGGGGATCCTTGGTAAGGGGATCCTTGCCCAGTTCTCCGTTGAAGACGTCCTGGAATTCTTTCTTCAGGTTCTCTTCCCAGTCTGTCTCAGTAATGCTGTTTATTCCGGTTACTCTAATTCCTAATGGTGCAAACCATTCAAGTCCCAGTAGGCTGGGTCGATCCCGGTCGACTATGGTTAATGGAAGGACTTTAGTGTGTTTTTTGAATTCAACTTTGAAATGTCTGGTACCTACTACAGGAATTCTGTTTCCCTGGTAGTCCTTTAGTGTGAGTTTTTGTATTTCAAGCTCTCCCTTGTTTATATCAGGTATTAGTCTTTTTAGGTTATTCTACGATACCACTGATAAATACGAGCCTGAGTCCACTTCCATCTCGCATGGCTGGCCTTCTATGGTGACTTGCACATGTACCTTTTTTTGCATTGATTGAGTTTGAGTGGTCAATGGTTATTATTTGATGTGTTTCCTCTTTTCTGTTTGCTTCTTTCCATCACTTGTTTCTGTTTTCTTGACTCCAACGGCTCCCTATTTGCTTTTTCCTCTCTCTGGGGGGCTATTCCATCTTTGTCTAGAGCGATAGTTATTTTTAGTTTGGCATGCCCTAGCTATGTGTCCCCGCCGTTCACAGTACCTGCAAATAGCATTGAAGAAACAACATTTGGAACATGGATGGTTTCCTCCACACCCGGCACAACAGAATTCTGACTTTCTTTCATTTTGCTCCCATCTACCTTTTTCCGACTGGAGTTGATTTACCTCTTCCTCTTCTGATAGGGATTCGATATGCTCGTGGTGTGTTGTGGTGATGGGTTTTTTTTGTTCCTTTTGGAGTCTTACTATGTATTTGACTAGTGTCTTTTTGGGTTTCCTTTGGTAATTTATTCATTTGTGGCATGGTGGCTGTTGATTTCTGTGTGGCTTCCGCTGTGGTGGCTTCTTCTATTGCCTCCTTCAATGTTATCTTAGGTCTTGTTAGTAGTTGACCCTGTAGTGTAAGGTCCTTTAATCCGAGGACCACGTGATCCCTCATGGCCACATCCATGTTTAGGAATTTGAATGCTCCACCAATGTCTCTTAGTGCTGCAACAAAATCTCTGATGATCTCATCTCCCTTTTTGTTGCACTGATAAAATTTGTATCTTTTGATGAGGCATGAAACAGTTGGTGCTCGCAGTAATTTCTCTAAGTCCGTCCATGCCATCGTCTTTACATCGTTGGGTGCTGCCAATGCCTCTGCTATTTTGAATACTGTGGGACCGCAGTGGATGAGAAAGACGGCTCTCTTCCTATTTTCGGATATTCCTTGGAGATCACTCCCTTCTAGAAACATGAGGAATCAGTCGATGTAGATTCCCAGTCTTGGGTTGTTGGGTTGAATGGTGCGGGTGGCGAGTTGTTCCCAGCCATTTCATCTCGCTCGGTCCTCGTTGCTACGTGCACAACTGGGCTCCTTTGTCTCACTATCCCACCTTCGGCGCCAGTGTTGCGTTGTGGGAAAAGAGACTCGAGACCTAGTTGACCTTTTTTCCTTTTTATTTTCTTTCTAGTAATCGCATGCGGAGAAACCGTGGCAGCCTTTTTTATAGCTGGCTGCTCACGGCTTGTGGCCAATAATGGCTCTTCAAATTTCTCGTCACCACGGACCAACCTATCATAGGTAAGTATGCAAATAACATCTACATTATTCTTTCTCAATTTTCAAGATTCATATGAATGCTGCATATCACTCCAGCACAGAAAAGTCATCCCCATGATGACGACAATAAAAAGAACTAAAAAAGTTATATATGTATGAATTTCATTTCTTCCTCCTTCATTTCATTTTAGCAAATGTAGTTTAAGCATTTATTAATGTTACACCTTTGCTTCATTTTAAACCCAGCTTCTTTGGTTTTCTATGTGCTTTTCTATATTCTTTTCTAATACCACTCAGCATTTGGCAGCTTTATCAGATAATAGGAAGGTCTTTACTATGAAAATTTGCCATATTTAGAAACCAGCTATGAACCTTTCAGATAGGTTTCTATGCATTTTAAAAGAAGAACCTGAACTACAGATTTATAAAATAGCTCTCAAAAAAAGAGCCAATCAATTATATTTTTCAATGATGCCAAATATATCTCAATAACTTTTTGGAGGTCCTACCAAGCACCCTATTTTCAGTCATTCTTGTGTAGATTTTTTCTCCTATAAAAAGAAAGCAAATGTAACAGAGCACAGCTCTTTTTTTATATATTTGATATAACAGATAGTATTGAGTTGTAATCGGTAAATAAGTTAATAGGGTATTTCATAGATGATAATTTAATAATCAAAATTACAATAGTGATGAAAGTTATATTTTCTGTCAGCTGCTCATTTACATCAAGGATTATGAAAATAATATCCATATGTTGCAAATCAGTAGTCTGGTTCACCAATACCCAAAATTCCTTTTCAGAAAACATTCCTTAACTCTGGGGGAAAGCTATCTCTGAAGAAGAGCAAGCAGAAAAAAATAGACAATGTCAAAAGGCAGAAAAATAAAAAAAAATTGAACAAGGATGAACAAAAGGATTATGTCTAGCACAGGAAAGTACAAAGGATCACAAAAATATTTTTGGGGGGGCCTGTAGTTGACTTCAGATCAAGTGAAGTTATTTATACTAGTGATTATTACTTCAGCCCATGGATAATGTAAGCTTCTTAATGTGTTGTAGGAAAACTGTATGTTCTAACTTTACTATCACTGACTTATCTGCACTCTTGCCTACTGAAAAAAATAAGCCTAATAATAAATGCTGTTTAGAAAGCCAGAGATTGTATACCCAGCTTGACCGGTATCTTAAGTCATATATGACCCAGTCACAAAGACTTGGCCTCTGTTTTTTTCAAAAAACTAACAACACAGGAGAAAACAGATAGTATTTCTTTGCTAGGAATTCCTTGGGGGATTACAATCTTATACTTTAAAGCAATGGATAACAAAACTGAACAGAGTTTATGACTTTATAGTAGAGATGACCTAGAGCTTAGAGAAAATAGTGGAAATAAATTTGGGGAATAAAAGATAGTATGCTGGTTATAACAAACCAGGGGAAAATTATTGGGAGATCTGGTACTTTCTCTTGTCACCTCTAATTCTTCCCTGGATAATTTTTTTCTGTGGTTGTCTGTTTTTGCTATCAATCACACTTCACAATATTTCCCAACCAAAGCTTCCAATAACTCAAGTCAGCTTGTAAATGCATAGCACCTCTGATGACCTTCTAGCTTCTGGATAATTATTTTAGGTAGTGAGGATTTACTATGATATGAACAATCTCTCAAAATAGATCACCGGACTCTTGAATGCCATTTTTAAATGTCTCATTTAAACATTGAGGTTTATTAGCAAAATGCCTTTATTATTAACATTGTTACCATTATTAACAAAATGAGTCCACTAAGGCACCCCACATCTCCTATGGACCACCACAACAGCCATACTCACTGTGAGACAAAACAGTGTTTAAGATAAGGATGGCTACAAGGATGTCCACAGCCAGCAGCAGTGTCACTGCCAAGAACACCTGCATGGCAATAGTGACTCCCAAATGTAAAGAGGAAGAGAGGCTGTCAGTTGTCAGACTTTCCAAAGGCCTCATAATCTGGAGATAGATTAGGCCCATGTATTACATGTAATGAAGGAGGCACAAAGGAAATGGAAGCAAGCCCCTTGGAAACAGCTCAGTAGGGTACTTAGTTGATGCCATGCCACCCGGCAGGGAATACAGCTGAAGAACAAGAGCAAGACTGTAACACTGTTCAGGATGACCAAATAAATGGCAAAGAGAGGCTGCCAGAAACAGTAGACTACTCAATGACAATTCCTGTAACAGGCACACAGCAAAAAATAAGTTTTCAAGATAAAGTGCATGGAGAAGGGATATTTAATGGCTCTCAGGACTGTATTCTCAAATATCCAGGTGATAGTTGCCCCAAAAGTGTTTTCCAAAAGGCAGTTGGACTTTTTTTTTCTTTGAGAAGATGTATCTCAGCCTGTGATTCTTTAGCCATGGCAGTTGCTGATGATAACAGGGGAAAACCCAGAGTGATGGATGCCTTTGGAGGCCATTTTTCAAACTAAGTGAAACACTCCTTTGATATAAAAGTTTCTGTTTCTAATCTAATAATGAAAAAGAAGTGAATTCAAACATCTCAAAGCTGCTTTTAATACCTACTTTCATTATCTTCAAGTTCAAAACTGGAACTGTTTTTGCTCTCTTCCATCAAATAGAATGAAAAATTATGGTTTTCCATAGCATCATCTTTATCTACTGCACTGATTGTTTGGATGAGCTGGAAACAAAAATCAATACACAACGTGTTTAGTGCCAAAGATTATTGCTTGGCTTTTAATGCAATGGGTCACAACTGCAGGCAATATATTCTGTTCAATTAACACTGTTACGATTGTGCTTGTCTCCAAAGGGCAGGAAATGTTTGTAACTGCTGCTACAAACTGACATTATTTAATTCAATTTTTTTAGGGGTGTTGGGATTTTTTTAAAATGTCCTACAATTATGCCATTTGATTTTATATTGATTGGAAGAAGATAAGCACTAAATTCTTGAGGTAATGCAAATTACTTTTAGAATAGCAATGCAAAGGTTAATTAACGTTTCCATAAGCAACAAAGAGGGACAGGAAAAGGGAATGAATAAAGTATTCTACCCTTTGTTTTTCAAGATGAAAAGTACAACTTTCTATGTTTGAACATATCCTTCAATACCTATTTCTTCCCTGTACAAAATCTCATTGGCATCACTTAAGTGATGTATTATGGTAGTTGTGACCCAAAGATTGTGACAGGTTCATGTGCTGAATTGTTGATTCTTTGAGATTGTAACAGATTGAATATGGGAACGCTCAGTTGTGTTTTCAAAGAAAGAAAATAATCCCCAATGACAAACATATCAAACTAAATTGCCATTTCTAAGAAAAATAAAAATTAGCATGTTTACATTAAAAAAGGGATAAATTTCACATTTCTAAATATATCATCTTAAAATTTCCATAATAACCCATTTCAGATTTTTTGTTTGTTACTATTGTCAGTAGAAGTTGTTTACTGCCTCATACACTATTTTGAAAACACCAATTTCCCATTTTAATTCAATTTTATAAAGTACCCCCAAATAACGAACCATCTTGGCATTAGAAAATCTAATTTAATAACATATGCATATTTCCATTAATGTTTTAAAATTGTTTCCACACTTTTTTACTTAAAAAGGAGCAATACCTTGACTTTTATTATCATGCCCTATAGCATTTAAGAAGTGCACATTTCTTGTTATGCCTGACATAAAAGAAACATTATATTAGTCAGTGACAGAGGTGGTATTCAGCAGGTTCTGACCAATTCTGGAGAACTGGTAGTGAAAATTTTGAGTAGTTCGGAGAACCAGCAAATACCACCTCTGACTGGAGATTTTACAGTATCTTTCCCCTGCCACATTCACCAAGCCACGCCCACAGAACCGGCAGTAAAAAAAAAACACTGGTCAGTGACATACATTTAGTTCACCCATCATGCATGGAAAGATGTGCTTTGGAACCAGACATTTAAGTATTGGTATGTTGTATTGTGCCTTGGGGCTGAATCAGCACAATTCAATTAGGCTACTGTATGAATGAAATTGTTCATTCAGTTTAACATGATTGCAATTGGTGACAGTTCCCTATCTCAGCATTTCTGTCATGACTTTCTATGGAGCATTTCCTGTTGCTATATATTTGCATGAATAACAGAATTGGAAAGGACCTTGGAGGTTTCTAGTCCAACCCTATATCACTTCAAATAAGAGATTGTCCAATCTCTTCTTAAAAACTTCCAGTGCTGGAGCACCCACAACTTCTAGAGGCAAGTCATTCCAAATATTAATTATTTTAAATGTCAGAAAAATTCCACTTAGTTCAAGGTTGCTTCTCTTCTTGATTAGTTTTCATCCATTATGCTAAGGTGACTGACTTTTAAGATCATATTTAGCATCTTTAATTTTAAAGTTGTGATAAAAGAAACATTTTACACACAATATAGGTTTTATGGTTGGTGTATGTTTTCCATACCTGTTCTTCCTTTGATATATTCCTATACCAGCAAGTACCCTATCCCATACACTGAGAAACAAACACCAATTTCCCAGGGTTAAATAATGGGGTAGTAGATGTGCTAATATGTGCTAGCTATAGACAGTAAATGGCAGGCATTCAACTGTTTTATCTCCTATATCTTAACTGATCCTAGGAAAGCTTCATCTCATAAAGCAAGATGCATAAATTAAAATATGCACTGAGTATTTATTTGTCTATTTGATATGCATGTGCATACATAAAACATTTGGGGCAGAATTCAGCAAAATCAATAAATTACTAAAAATATGAATTCTGATGTTGTGGTTGAATTAAAAGTGGAACGATCATCAAAGTAAGATATTTTCAGCACGTTCTTAATTTCTTAAAGCAGAAGTGGAGCCATAGTTTACTGGCTGAATATGTGATTTCCATGCAAAATACCCCAGATTCAATTTCTGGCATCTCCAAACTGAGCTGGGGAAAAAAAACAACTCTTCCCGGCAACCTTGGAAAACAGCTGCCAGCCATTAACTACCTAGGATTAGATGGACCATTGGCAGCTTTCCATGCTCCTAATTTGGCATCTAACAGCCAAAGGAGGAGGGAATTGCTTAGTAAACAGCTGGATTTCCTTGCATCTTTCCCCAGATTTAAAGCTTCTACTGGCAATATAAGAAGAAAAAAGGAAATTGTCTATTTTCTAATTCTAAGTAGCTAATGACACTGAATAAATAATGACACCCCTGGGTTTGAGTCAGGAAATTGGTGATGAAAGAAGGTTCAGTCCTCACTTTGCAGACTGAACTAGTCTATAGTCTTGGATATTCCACATTGTGTTCAGTTTGGTCTTAGATTAATTACTCAAATGTAGCAAATGATTGGATAGACCGAAGTTTAAAAAAACAACTGTAGTGCACTAATTATGTTTGGATCAAGGTTTAGAATGCAAAAGTAATATAGTTAGACTATATTTTGAAAACCCAGCATCTGCAGTTGGCTTATTGATTGTAATCTAATTGCTAAGAACTGTGTTGTATCAAGCCTCATTAATCTGAAAACTGAAATTATCAACAAGGCAGTGAAAAAGACAACTGGGTACCTGCCTCACATTTGCTTAAATGGATTGTGTGCTTGCAATAGTAATATAACACTCAGGGAAGGCTATTCCTACTGATGCCAGCTAGAGACATTTTCCCACATCTATTTTTACATGTTGTCATTCAATCTGATAAAAGGCAATTTGCATTCAAAATTGTTTTGAGAGAGTAGAGAAATTTGGGAACACTTTATGGTTAGAGTAGAATTTTGCACTGATTTAGCAAGGAGATGGCTCTGTATCTGTTGTCCTTTATTTTGTCCTTGTCTTTCCATCAGTTTACATCAGCCTCTATTCTTCTCACACTTCCAGTAAATCCTAAAGGAACTTATCATGGTGGAAAAGCTATGATAAGGCTTTTTCAGCATTGATATCCTCAGACAAATTTGGAGAAATTGTCCCCCCAATATCAGTTCTTACAAGTTTGGAAAAGAGTTTGGACAGGGTGATTGGCCTATCTTTAATATCTACCATGGCAAAGAGCAAATAGATGCATCATGCATTCTTCTTAGGAGAATGATGAAAGAACCACATTTTAAAAATATGTAATCAGAATTGTTTTTAAATGCCAGAAGAGAAAGAAGTGTTTTCCAATGATGTTCTATTTCTACTTCCAAAATAAATACATCTGTCTGGGCACTTGATTCAGTAAGGTGATGCAATCTCAAAGCTAAAGGGGTTTTGCATGCAAGTACAACAAACAACTGAAATCGACAAGGATGTTACCAAAATGCATCATGAACCCATTGTTGGGTAAGAAACAGCCCTCTTTGATCAGAGAGTATGAATGCACGAAAAAACAAAGCATATTGTAATCAATGAGGATCATGATGGATTAATATATGTGTAGTGTGATGGCTTAGAGGTGGAGCTCTCACTTCACAATCAGGAGGCTGTGAGTTCGATCCTAGGTAAAGGCAGATATTTCTCTTTCTGGGCACTTTGAGAATACATCTGCTGAGTATAGATCCACATTGGTGACAGGAAGGGCATTGAGCCAGTAAGTGCTCAGCTCCATTCAGTTGGCCAGATTCCACCCCACAAAGGATTATGGGGTTGTTAAAAGATGGTGATAATGGATTAATATAGAGAGATGTGCATATATGAAACTATAACAAAACTGTAATAAATGGAAAAGAATCTGTGATGTTCAAACCCTCCCTCAGATTGTAACTCCCAAGCAGCACATTGTTTAGTTTAGGAGATGATGAAGCTCACTATATTATAGATTATGGCTAGGTTTTAGGTGGCTGCTATATCTTCCTTTTGTACTAGGGGTAGGAAAACAACTTAATTCAGACAGTATCCTTTGGACTGATGAGATTGATGATGCACTTCAGTGAACATGGAGTAAAGCTTACTGTACTAGATGAATGGGGTGCTTTCTATAATAGTATTTGATTTTGGAACTTTGACTTGTTCCAGCTCTAGAGATTCTGTACACATTCCAAAAATTGTTCTGATAGTTCTTTCATAGACTTTTATGCATTTTAATATTGTGTTTATTCAAGTCATTTTTATTGCATAATTGCATTTTTCCTATATGTTCTCCCCTCAGTAACTCAGGGGAGGAAAGCTATTTATACTGTATATATGTGGAAGAGAGGACAACAAAGTGAACCTACAACATGGCTTTCATTTCAGAAAACACCATTTTATATATTAAAACATTTGACTTAAACTGTTATTGTTTATAATATTTAGGATATTTTTTGAAAGGGAGTTTATGTCAAGACAACAGGCCTCATTTTTATTATAATTGCTGATTTATGTTAAGTGCTAGGTAAATAAGTGTTGTTTTACCATTTCTGACTGAAAGTGCACACTTTCACCCACTTTACAATACATTAAATTGAGTAAATTGCCATATTAAATTCAATCCACAGATGATCATCAAATTACAGGGATTTGTGTCAAAATAAATATGTACAAATGTGGAAAGACACAGATAAATTCAATGTTTTGTGTTCAGATGGGTCTGATTCTTGCATTTGAACAAATAAAAATTATATCTGCCAGGCATAACATTAGCCACCAGAATGTTTTTCAAGTGATTTGGGAAAACAGTTTTCCCATTTTTGTAGAAAATGCACAAATGATGGGTAAATGTGATCTTTTTGGTACAAAAATATGTACAAGATAATATATATTGGGTAAACATATGTCAATATAAAATACATTTTGTAACTTTTTTCATTTTTAAGCAATATACTGTCCAATAAAGAACAATGTAAAACTAACATGGGGTAGTTTTATAGTGATCTGTATATCCTAATTCTATTATGAGCAGAAACATAATTGGAAGCAACATTAATACCAAAAAAAATTGAAATATGCCTTTAAAAATCAGTTCTAGGAAAGTCAATGGTAAAGTACTTCTTCCTGCTACAATAGCTAAACAGGAAATATTTTCAAGCTTTTGCTTTTTACATTATTTTCCTACTGAGAGATTTGAAGCAGAACATTCCAATCCTTTTTTCTGTATAGTTGCAGGTCATCATAATTCTAACAGAGTCCAATTCTTTCCTTTGTAATACCTTAGATCAATTTGGTCCCCGTTTATATTGTTTGATAAATTGCTGCCATTCTGGCATACTTGTTGGAAAGGAAGCATTTTTTGAAGGCAATAGAATTTATCTGCAAACTGAAGCCCTTCTGCAGATGTGATGACCTACATGCCCTATTATTTCAGGTGTGACATTAAGCAATGGAATAAGAAGTGTGACTGCTTGGTGCTTCATGTTCCTCATGCTATGACATCCAAAGGGCATCTTTCCATCTCCTTTAACAGAAATATATTAACTTTTCTTCTTTTTGATACAAGGAACAAAAAACCAAGGGCAATTACAAAGTTTAATTAGTGTAGCTAGTACCTGGCCACCTATCCCTGACAGCAAAAGATTTATGCCTTCAATGCAGAGCTATCATAAATCAACTTAGTGCATCTACAAAATTCTTTTAATCCCAGGTGAGTTTTGATACTAAAGTTTATCTTCAGCTATTCCATATTAAGATTTTATACTCATATTATGATATCTGGCTCAGTTCTTCAAACATCACATGCAATCTAATTGACAATCTGTTCTGTGACTTTTTTCCGCTCTGTAGATTCTACTTTCCCCAAAATTGTGTTTATGATTATTGTTTGATACAGTAGACCAATGTTTTTGAATCTTGGGAATATTAAGATGAGTGGCTGGGGAATTCTGGGAGTTGATGTCCACATATCTAAAACTTGCTAATGTCGAGAAACACTTTACTAGAGTTCTGTATCTTCCAGGACGGTGATCAAATTGTAGAAAATGAATTGGAATACTGATCTCCTATCTTCTCCTTTGATTTTTAACATGGGGCAAGAAAATTGTAGGAAGGAAATGTATAGTTGTTTACTCCCCTTAACCGTTCTTCATCAATTCATGCAATAGAACAGCAGTAGAAAGTGAAAGGCAATTTAGCAGTTTTGTCAAAACCACTGAAGGTCTAGACTCTAGTACTTTGCACATTCATCAAGATTACATGCATAAACAAAAAAGTGTTGTTTTGCTCATACTGCTATAGCAATAATCTTATCCTTTTTTGATCTGTTCTTGCTAATGTCAGTCATACATGTATGTATACCACACATATATTGTTTCATATTGTCCCATCCTATCTTGAAGATATATATTGGAATTTGTGGTTAAAATTAAAATCATGGACTCATGGGGAGATTCATCTATTTACACAAAACCAATGATATTCTTGCTCAACTATGCATACAGTTACTGGCTTCATAGGTTTTGTTTTTTTTTGAAGGAGTCTAAAATAGCAAGAAAATCTTCCTTCATAGTCAGCATGCTCCAGTTAGACCAGGGGTGTCAAACTCACATTGTCATGGCATCGTCACATGATATATCATGACTTTTTTCCCTTCACTAAATTGGGCATCAGTGTGGCCAGCGCATGATGCATCTGGCACATGGGCCGCGAGTTTCACACCCCTGAGTTAGACAATGGCATTGCATGCTTATAAAATTCACAATGTAGAGATCAACATGTGCTCATCATGTTATCATGATGATTATTCATATGTCAGACTTCATGGTCCAGTTACATTATCATATAATTGAATGGTATGACAATACACATATTCTTGTTTTGACACTATCAGAATCTCTCAAGTAAACCTAGTTAAAGAAAAAATTGAAATGATTTTTCTCAATCATATGATGGTATGATTATGAGTGGTGCAGTGGCCTAGAGGTGGAGCTCTCGCTTCACAATCAGGAGGCTGTGAATTCAACCCTATATAGCGGCAGATATTTCTCTCTCTGGGCACAATGAGTAACTATCTGTTGAGAACTCTGGCAACAGGAAGGGCATCCAGCCAGTAAACACTCAGCTCCATTCATTTGCCTCAACTCCACCCCAATGCAAGGGATTATGGGGTCATTAAAAGACCAAAAATAATAATAATGATGCTATGATTGTATCAATTGAGGATACAGATACACAGAAATAAAGCTTTGATGAAGGCAACAATACACCAAAAAATAAAATAAAATAAGATTTCTATTGCCCAAGTTATATAATTTAATATTTCAAGTGGAATAGGAGATGATGCATTGTTTTGATTCTTAAGTTTCTTAAGATTTGAAGAGCACGTCTATTCCTCAGGTTTATTAGTCTTGTGTAGAACTAAGAACTAATCAAATTATGGCTACAGGGGAGGATCGATGTCTTAGCCAGTTGGTGCACAGTTTTGGTCAGGAAATGAAAACTAAAACTCAGTGGAATTGAGATTATTCTGCACATACATTTGCTCCTTATGACAGATCAAATTCAGTCCCATCATTGAACAGAACTTTGCTCTTAGAACTGCCCAAAGAAACTAAAATTTATATCAACAGCTAAGCCAGAACTGCAAGTGGTTGACATTAAAATGGCAGGAAATGATTCAGTAACCCTAAATTATAGAAAGAGGACAATGCAGATTGGATCATCTCTTGGAGCTCCAATGCTGTTTTATTTTATTTAAAAATATATTTTCAGGTCTATGCTCACTTTATAACAGTGAAGGATAAAGCATAGAGAGAGGTAAAGGAAAGCTAAGCAGAGGATAAAAAACCCTTCTTTTTTTGTAGGTAATAGTTCATTTTTAATCCCAGCACACAACCATTTTGTAAAGGCAAACAGAACAACACATGGTTATGAAGATGCAAGAAACATGATGTCAGGACAAAGCCTCTCTTTGAATTTCTGATGTAGAAGAAAAAAAGAATAATGTTATAACTAGATAAGTTGTCAGTGGTAGCTGAAAGAGTTTACTCCAGATGCATGCATGAACAAAATTCTTACAAGATTTCCTACAACTAGAACAGGGCTGTCAACTCTTGACCCATTTGGCCGAATGTGTCACATGCTGGACATGCCCATGCCTGGTTTAGCAAAGGGAAAAATAATCACAATACGTCATATGATGTTGCCATGATGACATGAGTTTGACACCTCTGAAGTAGAAGAAAGAAACACTGGCAGATTTCAGGAGAATTTTAATGCTTTTTACAAAGTAATGTTAGTCTTACCTGTCCAGCTCTTGAATTCTCACACACATAAGTCTCATAGTTTTCTGCAAATTCTGGCGCATATTCATTTGCATCAAGAACTTTAATATAAACATTTACTTCTGACATTTGTTTTGGGTTTACTAAATCACAAGAAAACAAAAATAAAAAACACAGCAGAATGGAAAGTCAACAGCTTTTTCTCTACTATTAAAGTTCTCTCTCTCTGTCTCTTCAAAAATTGTTTCTAAGGAACATTGTGATCTTCAGTTTAGATTTTAATAAAAAGTATTATATACAACTATATTCCACATTAATATATCACACAATAAAATAATCACAATAAAACCAGTACAGTGTTTTGCAAGTTATTTTTTTGTATATCATGTCATAAAGAATCTTCAATAATGGTGATATAAGAAATGATTAATAAAAAATGTAATGAACAACCACAAATATTAATTCAGGCGCATTAAGTATTTGCTTATTGATATAATATAGCTTGTCAAAATTTAACAGCAAATAAAGTTCATATTCCTTTATGAGTTCAAAAATAAAAGGAAGGAAGGAAGGAAAGTAGGAAGGTAGGAAAAAAGGAAGGAAGGGAGGGAGGGAGGGAGGGAGGGAGGGAGGGAGGGAGGGAGGAAGGAAGGAAGGAAGGAAGGAAGGAAGGAAGGAAGGAAGGAAGGAAGGAAGGAAGGAAGACCTAAGAGGTCTGTTAGGGGGCGTGCCTACTGTCCCTGTCCTATTGTTTCTTTTATTTTTCTTATATGTATCCATGTATTCATAACTATGTTTTTACTTATACCTATTATCTTGTAAGCAATTGACAAACCAAATAAAATAAAAATAAAATAAAATAATAAAGTTTTGTACCTAATTGAGTGAATATATGTTAAATTCAAATCCTTTTGCACAGATGGGTCTTTGCTTAAGGCATTCAGAAAAGCACTATATAACAGTGAATTGCTCTATATTTAAATTATCAAGATGATTTGTGAGCTGTAAGCTAGACAAATGTATAAAGCCACACTTTTTCCTTAATTACTTAAGTGAATTAAAGCACAATATGGTACAATTTACTCTGATATATATGTTCAACACAATTCAGCGGACTTAAGACCTGGAAAATAGGCCTTTCTTACTGCAAGAAAGTATTCAAAAATTGTGGCTTGTTCAAAATTGAAGAAGCTTCTTGGATAAGAATTGAAATGTCTTCAGATCAAAAATTATGTCCAGCTGCCATTTGAAAAAAAAAAAAGCACCTTTGGAATTACTTTTGTCTTTTTTTCTATTTTTTTTAAATAGGTTTTTTTGTTACCTTAATTGTTTACCTCTTTGGAACTGTGCACATTCATCAGCCTAGTAAGATGTAAGTGCTTATTAAATAAATAATTAGAATTATAGTTAGATAGTTTTGACTTCTTAAAATAATTATTAATAATATTTTATCATTAAACTTCTTTTGCTACGTTTTTGTGATTTTAAAAAAGAAAAAATCTAAGAATATGAATGAAAACAGTCACGTAATGCCTTGACATTGCAGATATAAAATCCACTATTTTTAGTACATTTAAAATGCTGTATTCACTCAGCTAGGATTCTGAAAAAAAATTATTGAAATGATTTCTCCTTTTATTTAGCTGAAGTGTTTGTCTGCATTATTCTTTTAATGAAAAATCATAGGCTTGTCCTATTGAATAACCAATCTTAAGATAAACAAAACTGTCCCTTTATGATTTGCATTTACCTTTTTGTTATGCGGAACTAAGAATTTAGCAGAGACTGAACTAAACAAAGTATTTAAAAAAACACACACAAGAAATAATGTCTGAAAGGCAGGGTGACTTACAAACAAATTCACAGATTAGGCAACTTGCAGCTTGCATTGGAATTTAAGATAACCCAACAGAAGAACTATATAGTAGGACTGTAATTATATAGCCAATGCTTTTCAATTCCAACTATATTTATTTGTTAATCAAATGTACTAACCACTCATCTCACCCAAGGAGAGTGCATAACAATAGATAAAAAGCAAGAAAATGAAAATGCAAAATACAACTATATAAAAAAACCTATAGATATCTTAAAAAAACATAACCCATAACTGAAGGATATAAAAATATATCCCTCAACAAGTATGATATCTAGACATATCTCAAATTCATATGAGATCCAAGCTTGGTCACATAACCAGATCTTAAGAACCTTTCAGAATATCAAAAGGGATGGGGCTATATAGAAGTTTAACTGAATATGCCCTCCATTTCAGAATTAATTTCCTGACTGGAGTTCAGTTAAATGCTGGGTAATTTCATACCACTAATAAAGAATAAAGTGAAATTAACTTTAATAATTCATAAATTAATAAAGAAGTCTGTGAAATTAACCATTGACTAATATGAACTCCTTTATCAAGAGAACAATTTTATATCCTTGCAGTGTACCCGAAAATATTAATTATTTCTATTATACAGATAGTCCTCGACGTACAACCATTCATTTAGTGACCATTCAAAGTTATAATGTCACTGAAAAAATGACTGATGACCATTTTCTACCTGAATGACCATTGCAGCATGCATATGGTCATGGGATTTACATTTGGATGCTTGACAACTGGTTCATATTTGTCACGGTTGCAGTATTCCTGGGGTCATGTGATCTCCTTTTGCCACCTTCTGACAAGCAAACTTAAATTAGTAACCGTGTTACTAATTTAACAACTGCAGCGATTCACTTAACAAATGTGGCAAGAAAAGTTATAAAATGGGGGCAAAAGTCACTTAACTAATTCCCACCCCATAAATTCTGGGATCAATTGTGGTCATACGTTGAAGACCTACCTGTATTACATTTTTTTTTCCCATTCAAAAGTTCTATTTGATCAAAGAAATTAAAATTTTAGATTTAACCCCAATAGACACATCCCTTTCCTTAGTGTTACCTTTTGAACCAAGCAGCAAAGAAACAAAAATTCTCAACCGCAAAAGATGGAACCTTTGGAAAATAATTGCTACAAAATGATAGTGGTATCAGAGACATCTGCAAGGGTAGTTAAATAAGTCAAGTGATGATGGTAAATGCATGAGCCAAGTTCTGGTCCTTTTTTTACAGGCATCATAGCAAGATGGGACTGGATTTCACCATCAGAGCTGCCATCTTGACTTTTTGACATCCTTTCCCACAGATGCCCCTGCATAATGCACTTTTGGGACAGGTACCTTAAATCTCCTACTCACTTGATTCTATAGCAGTAACAGTTAGGTTGTGCCAAATCTGTTTCTCGCGGTCCAGATGTTCAGTTATACTAATTGTTCCATTGTGGGCATCGATACTGAAAAACTCCTTTACGTACTTGCGGTGGGCAATAGAATATCTGCACATGAAAGATTTTTTAAAAGAGAAGGAAAAAGAAGAGTGAGTTTCTGAGACCTGGAATACAAAAAAATCCTCCATAAAGAAGGATGTATAAACTATTGTCAGTCAAGAAAACAGAATTGTGTAGCCATGAATATGGATATGTGGGCTTTGGCTATTCAGAAATCATGAAAAATGAACAGTGATAAACATTTAAAATTCACTGCTGCCAAGATCAAAGCCCCTCTTTTTATGCGCTGAAATATGTTCATACCTGTATTAGAGTGAAGCAAATGTAAAATGCATTATTCATTCCTCTTTCACAGACAGGCTCCCAGCAGATGAAGGACTCGATTAAAAAGAGACAGTGAAGTGCCACTTGTGAAGTGACTCACACTGGCAACTAAGTTGGGCTACGGCAGTACATTTTTATTGTGGCTGCTTTGAAACAATGTCAAAGGGAAAAAAGAAATACTAAGAGGAGAAAGGCAAAAGAACAACTACCACTTCCATTAAACATAAAGGATAGAAAACCCTTGGAACCAGGAGAACAAAACCGATAGATTTATTTTCACTGACTTCACAGACTTCCCTACCTCTCAGAGCCAGAAACTTTATGAAAGTTTCTTTTTTTTCCCCCTGAATCCCATGATGCAAGGGATACAGTGCAAGCAGAAGATTTCTCTACAACCTCCATTCCAATAAAATAACTACATGTGCAATGTTCAGGCCTACATCAATGATCTTGGGGAGTAATCGTCAATGGCACTAAAAACCATATAATAATATTATTATGTCCAGCCATATCTATATCCAGGCCTATCTTAAGATTTGGGGTGTACCTGATTGGGCTGTCAATATCATCTGGATCACTGGCACTCACAGTTCCCACCAATGAGCCTTTCAAGTTGTCTTCAGCAACCTCCATGAAGAATTCATCTAATACAAAAACTGGAGGTTCATCAGTATCCTTCACTATGATCCTGAGAATCGTTTCATCTTCAAACTTAGTGTCTTTTTCAAGGAACCGTTTTTCAACATGCCTGTTTATGCCTTTTACTTTGATTTTGTATGCCCTTTGGCTTTCATAATCAACTGTCTGTAAAAAAGAAGAAGAATATCCAATACTGAGAAATTAACAATAAGCAGGTAATTGAGAAACATTGCTTTGGTTTCATAGGGAATGTTTTCAAAATAGCATGTTATCTATTTCATTTTTCTCCCCTAAAGGGAAGAAAATGTTAGTGTAATCCTCATGAGTGCACTTTTTTTACAGTTAGCTTTTTTATTAGTTGATTTTGGTAGTATAAGTTATGATGTGGTGTTTCATCCTGTCCAGTGATCTACACTTTCCCTGGGTTTTCCATCCAAGAGAAAGAGAATCATCATGAACAAATCCTCCAATGTTTCCCAGCCAGGAAACATGGGGAGATAAGGAAGAAGCAGAATTGTGGAGAGAGGGATCACTTCTGGAATGGAATGAAACAATTTGCCACAGCCTTCTCACCATGGCCATCTCACCATGGCCAACTTTCAGAGGCCATCTTGCCACAGCCAACTTTCTGTGGCCATCTCTCTGTGGCCAACCCAGTATGGTTATCTCAGTGTGGTCATCTCGCAACAGCCAACTCACTGTGGATAACTTTCTGCAGGACAATTCTGTGTAGGATAACTCACTGCAATAAATGTTATCTGCCACTGTTTCCTCAACGTTATTTCCATTGACAAAAAATGGAAATAACGTAGAAGAAACAGTGGCAGATAACATTTATTACAATGGGTTTTGCTGTGTGGATTGTCTGGTAGGGAGTTCTCTCGCAGCAAGTGGGCCACAATGAGTTGGCTACAGTAAGATGGCCATGGTGAGATGATTGCAGCAAGTTGTCCTAGATCCCTTCTGGGGGCGGGGGCGGGGGGGGGGAGACAGCAGAACACATAGTCTTTGCAATGAACAGTTATGATTCTCCATAAAAACAGAAGAAGCATTGATTGCTGCCCTTTACCGCCATTTCATCCTGGGCTGCTCATTTGGGTCATTATGTTCTCTGCCAGGAGTGTCAAATGGCAGCCTGCGGGCTGGATGTGTCATGTGCAGGCCACGCCCACCCCAGCTAAGCAAAGGTAAAAGAGGTCACAATACATCATGTGATGTCACATGATGTGATTGAGTTCGACACCCATTTGATTTCCACTCATTATGTGTCCACTATACCACAACTTTTTATAGTACTTCAGTAGCAACACAGGCATGTTGGAAGGAAGTTACACAATTGCAATGAATGCTATTTCTTTACTTCTAAGAATCTGGACCATCAGTTCTCTGTTTCCTGAAATTTCTATGGGCCTAGAGTGGAATGAAGGAATAATCTGTGTCTTTTGGTTTGATATAGTAAGATGAGTACTGAGTAGGAACACTATAGAATATATGAAGGGAGTGTAAAAGAATGCATGCATGCGTGAAAACATTTTGGAAAGCAAAGGAAAAGAATGGGGACTATTGAGAAGAAAACAGTCCCTAAAAGCAACAAAGGTAGACTCTGGGAGATTCAATCAATACAGGCTATCCGTTAAGGCTTGTCTTTCTTATACAGATTAGAAGGTCGAGATGCCAGGACTGACTGATCATAGCTTGAAAAAACCATAGTCTGAGCACCAAACCAGCTTCATTGCCAAACCACTACAAACCAGACTGGAATTTTAAAAGCAACATTGGAAGTAAGTAGTTTAGCCTGCAGAACAAAATTAGACTTAATAAGGACTGCTCGAAAGAGTTATTACAAGGTAAGCCAAAAGAACACATTTCTTGAGACAATCTGAAGTCGGTAGAGTTTAGCGCAGAATATTTAACTTTCTCAGTCAAGAATGATTAACACTGTTTGTTTCCAGGTATGCAACAAGTAAACTGCCTATTTTATGAATATGTTATATTGATTGTGCTAATGTAGGACAAAACGTTAGAAAAGATGACAGAATGGCTTTTATATTTATTACAACTTCTTTCCATCCAACCATATAATGAGTAAAGCTGTTTGATTTTGCCTGTTTCCCTATTTCTTATGTAACAAATCACATCTCACCTTGTTCAATATGACAATTCCTTCCTGGGTGTCATTCTTAGTAATGATACAAATGATATGTGGGTTATCTTCTTCTATTATATAATCCATAGCTGCATTGTCTCCTATGTCACTGTCATTTGCCATGATTTTGCCAAGGATGGTGCCCACGGGAGCTGCCTCGGATACATTCATTTCATAGCGCTCTTAAAGAAAAGGCAATTATCAGTACAAGCCTGATTAAACGTTCATTGTTCATTTGACAGCAACAAAATGTAAATCGTGATCCTTTCTGAGAATCACATTGTTATGTAAAGATTTGTTGTAACAAATATTTCTTTGTGCTATTAGCTCATTGTCTTTAATAATAGCTTTTGACTGTTTAATTTAACCATTCTTAAATTTCAAAAGAAGTAGCTGTATAGAAGGTTTTTTTAAGTATTGCAATATAGAACTGCTAAATCTCTTGTGTCTGAAGTTTTTCCTTTTAACCTGACACATTTATACCCTTGTTTATAATTAGAATAACACCAGCAAACAGTAGAACATCAAAATATATCAAAGTTCTTAAATTTGAATACTGATCAATTCGAAAATCCACTTTCCAAAGCAGATAAAATAAAGAAAATTCAACCATCTTTTATTTTTGTTATATCCATATTATTGTCACCTTTTTTCATTCACTCCTCCCCCTCTTCTCTCCTCCCCCTCTCCTGGAAGCTTCCTTCATACATCAATCACATTGGTTATGCTTCTGCTACCAGGACATGATATTCCCTCAAAACCCTTTTCTCCCCTTGCTTTTATCCGATTCTTTTTTCTCTATTTTCTTTTCCTAATTGGGAAATGAACATACTGGTCTTCTGATGTGTCTCCTTCATTCAGAGCAACTAGTAATAAATAAATAAATAACAACCGCAAAGCCCAATATATGTATTAAAAGAAAAATAAAAACAAATACATTAACGCAACTACAGTAAGGTTTTATCACGTAAAAGTCTTCTGCTCTTACATATGCAAATCAAGATTCTTCTGAACTGTTTATTTCAAATTACCTTATAAATTTACCCATAATAAATTTACCCATAATAAAGAACAAAGTCTCTCCCCCAACCCTTTAGTTAGTTACTTTGTTATGTAGCATTTTTTTATTTTGTTGCCTTTTTAAAAAAAATTAATTTCAAGATAGAATTTTGTGGATAACTGGGAGCCACCATTTAAATAAATTTATGTAACATCACTGTTCTTGTTACTGAGTCATGTCTGGGTAAGTTTATGCTATTAGCTTGGAAACTAACTCTACAAATTTGAGGTTCTATCTCTGTTCTAAGGCAAGGGGTATTTTCATTTTCCTAAGTTAAAAATCTGTTGGATTGTTAGGAACTGCTTTGTTTTCCATGTTACTCCCTATTGGTTTATCACTTCACTACTTCATCTTCCTAGGATTTTTGTCCTTAGATAACTCTCATTTCAGTACTTCATTATATGTTATATATGTATATCATATAGCCAAACTTGAGTAGTTGTGTGATAATCATTCAGGAAGACAGAAAAAGAGATAGCTTTAAAGATGAAGCAGAGAGGAAAATAATTTCTTCCAGTAGTATAATAATTTCTTATTTTTAAAAAATTGTGAGCTTCCAAGACTTTTTTTACATGACAACTTGGTGCAGCATTAGCATAAAATAACTGGCATTTAGTAAATTAAAGTTAGAGGCAAATTGTTATGGTTTATTTATTTAAATTTACTACATACTTAACTCCGATGGAATTTTAAAAGTTTTTAGAGATAGATTATGGCAAACAACTAGCAATAACAACAGCGCTTAGACTTATATACCATTTCACAGTGCTTTACAACTCTCTCTAAGTATTTTACAGAGTCAGCATATTGCCCCAACAATCTGGGTCCTCTTACTACAATCTATTCTGTTTTATTGTTTTACTGTTGTACTGTTATTTATTGGTTTTATTGTCAGTAATTGGTAACTGGTTATTGTTTTGAGCCCTCCAGATTTGCTTAAGATGCACAGCCATGTAAATCTTTTAAATAAATAATCAGTCAATCAATCTTGGATTCCTTCTATGGAACCAGTGTGTTTTATATGAAGTGGGGAAAACTCAAATGATATACTTTTTGTTTTAACAAGGCTGAAACACCATGTGGATGCTACCTGGGAAAGACACATTTTATTTATATTCTGATGTTAGGGTGAACTGCCATGATCTATTTTATCTAAACTTCTTTTAAGAAGTGATTAAGAAATTTCAGGTAGTACAACATACAGCTGCTTTCTCAATCCCAGTGCTAATTTAAACTTGAAATGTTGGGTGAGGTACTTTCACTTGTAGCAAGCTTAGTTGCCAGTAGAGATCCTTCCCAGTTATTGTAAGAGAGAGATTGGCAAGTACAAATTTAGGAAATGTATGAAAGGACAGTTATATATTATCCAATATATATCCAATATATTTTGAGCTTAGAAGCATCTTCAGGTCATTGTTCTCATCAGAAAAGATCTCTAAATCCTCTTGTTTTTCCTTAAACTGTATTCTTAACTGCCTTACTATTGGTTTTAATGGCAATGTTTAACATTTATAGTTTGTATTGATTATATTGATTCATTTGAAATATGAATATAGTGTAAAGGTTTCATCCTTAAACATATTCCAGTGCATAAATAAAAAAATGTAGTACTAACAATGCCTATGGATACAATGAATGTTAAATTAGTGACAGCTCTGTTTGTCCTAGACAAAGATGAAAAAAATATCTTCCTAACTTCCTTGTCCATTTATTATTATTATGGTTGATTGCATAGTCAGCCAAATGTTGAGACTAGATTTGGCATTTTTATCCACCTGTGAAATTCTTCCCAAGGACCTGGAATAGACAGGCGCTGTTGTTTGATGGTGTTAAAGGTACTGTTGCAGGATGTAAGCTGTTCCAAGAAAGCTGCCTTTCTGGTGGTGATGTTGTCAATGGTGCTGGTGTTCAGATGGTGCTCCAGATGTATCCAAGGTACTTTCACTATTACTACTATCTTTACTTTCTTTTGCTACAAATGCTTATAACTGCCTGTATTTTCATGCCTTTGTATTCTGTTATTTTCTTGAACTCTTTCTTGTTATTCTGCTGTCCAGAGACTGCCATGTCCATATCCAGACATTTTTGCCATTCTTATTGACAGTTGTTACGTCTGTGATTATGTGGCAGGTATGTGTCTATTTGTATTTTAAAGTCCCAGAGCACTTTAACTTCTTCTTTTTCTATTTCTTGGTCTAACTACCATCATTTTTTTTCTTGAAGACAAATGATTATGGAAATAAAATATGGTATGATTATATTTATTGTATTAAAAATTATTCCAGAAATAATTGATACATACTGTTTATATATCAGTACTAAGAATTCAGTGACAAAACAAATTTTCTTAAGGTTCCTTGATGAGGGAAATGAAGTTCATACATAATAATTATTAAATGTAGGCACAGTGTAATACTAGCTTTCAATTACTGTTAACATACTAGGAATACAATATCTAATTGCATGGGTATTCAAACGGTAAAAAATGATGAAAATACATTCAACTTACTATGTTGAAAACGAGGAGGATTGTCATTAACATCAGAAAGATTAATAGTCACTGTTGTTGTTCCTGAAGGTCCACCAATTTGTTTGACTGTAGCTTTGATAACAACAAAATACTTATCCTGGGTTTCTCTGTCTCCTGGATAGGCTGTTCTAACCACACCTATATAATGCAGAAGGAGCAGAGAACATCCATTTTGTGACAAACAGTAAACCAAGATCTTGATCTGGATAATTATTTTATACTGGATTTATAAAAGAAATTTGTCAAAACTTGGATGAATTATGAATTATGAATTATTAAAAAAAGAAGTAACAATAAATCAAATTCTCTGACATGATTTGAATTGGACTAAAGATTAAAACTTTTAGAAATAAAAAGGAGGAATAGAAAGTTAGATTATTTCATCAAGGTTAAAATATACTGGGTTTTTTTTCTAGTAACCTTTAATAAGGTAAAAAGTTACAAATTTTGTTTATACTTCTGGTTGGAGTACTTCTTTATGTATTTCTTTTTTTCCCTTTACTCTAAACAATTTTTTTTTCATTTTTCTGATTTCTTTTTTCTTTTGGTTTGCATCAGTTTTTACTATTGCAATTATAATCTTTTTTTTAAAGAGTGAATAGTCATTGTGGATTAAACCAAAAACACAACTAGTACAATTTGCTACTCTCCAGTGGCAAACCAGATGTGATGTAATAGCAAATAGTAAATATAGTCAAATTTGGGTGGCTATATTAATTTTATACATAAATTAAAATTATCAATCACTAAATATGATAATGATCATTATTAATAGTGTTATTCTCAATAGCTTTATCCAAACAATTGCCATATTTTTGTCATTTTAGTTAACTGCTCCCTGATTTCCCCCCTTTTTGTATGACCTAAATTTTTCCCATTCAGGTTCATTGCAGTTTATTTGAATTCTAATACTAAACAAGGAAGAAAAACCTGGCATATTCACTTTTTTGTACAACTCTGTCCTCATTTACTGTAGCTTCTAAGAGGCAGTGTTCCAAACATTACACTCTTTCCACAAATGTAAATTCCCCAGCACCTCCATTTCTTGCTAGCTCTAATTTGCATTCTGCACTATTATTTTGAAATGTCATGGCCTCATACTACCATTCCAAATACCTTTGCATGTTAAAAGGATCTGGATGGTATTTATCAACCTAACTCTTTGTTAGAGACCAAATTTCAAACTTAAAGTATAGGATATTTTGTTTTATAGTAAACTTATACTTCTGCATGGAGAAAGAAATCATACAATCAATATTCAGTCTTATAATTTATTAAGTAAGGGAGGAAAGTCAAAATGTTGTGATAGTATGCATTTTTTTACCCAAGCAAGATTGTTAGATTGAAACTATATCATGATAGTTCAAGTCCTTGATTCAGTAAATAATATTGTACATATGGCTTTCTGATTTTCTAGATGAGATGGGTGATACATAAATCAAATAGATAATAAATACATAAACAAAAAAACAAATAATCTTACTGAATTAAATCTCATTTATTTGTTTTGTGAACTAATCATAAAAATGAATCTGATAAAAATTAGAGAATACAATATACTTCGGTGATTTATTGGTGCTACTTAAGTTAGAAGAGAAACAATACCTGAAGTTGGTTCCACAGAAAAATAGGGCTGTTCTGGCAGAATACTATAAATCAGACGAACACCTGTTGGGTATGTTGCCGTCACCTGAATGACTGAGGTACCTGAGAAAATATTGGATGAAAAATTCAGCTGTTATGAGAATATTGATTTTTGGATAGAGACTTGCACCCTTCAGTTATGATATTTTGTTACATTTCTTTTTATTCTATAATATTAGACCTTTATATCCTTTCTTAGACTAAGGTAAGAAAAGGTCAATATCCCTTTTGTTTTAATAATAATAATAATAATAATAATAATAATAATAATAATAATAATAATAATAATATTTTCTCATCAAGATCACATCTTTGTTCTAAAGATGTAAAATTCCTTTAGGACATGAAACATGATCTGCAAAAGCGGCACTCACTTGCTGAAATCCTTGGTAGCGGTCCTATTTCATGAGTGAGGAGGAAGTAGAATCTTTCTTTATTTGAAATTAAGGGCTGTCTTAATTTTATCCATTTGTTTACTGTTGTACAGATGTTACAACACCTGACCTTTATTGAATCTCACATTTGAATGGATAAGGAAGCTGATTTTGGCTGTCCATGGCAGTAAGATGGAGTTTCTTTGTAACTATTTTATGTTTTATAGTTTAGCATTTCTGTGAGGAATGAGGGGCATTATGGTCATAAAAACTGAACAATGTCAGGGATAAAATGATAATTGGAATATAACAAGCTTTAAAGCTGCTTCACAAATCAACGTGCCACCCTTGGTTCTACAAGTAAAATAATGTGCTTCTTCATGACATTTGCTCTATCTTCTCTGACAATTCCAGCAGCCAGAAGAAGCTTCCAATAAAATATGGAAAGAAACTGGGATACATTTTGGTGCATGAGTCTCTCTGGAGCTTTGAGGAGACATAAAACACATTGAAGAGGTTCATATCATTTGGTGGACTGAGGCAAAGCTGTGCCATCTGCACTTAGGCAGATAAATAAATCCATTTAGAAGCATCGCCTATAGATACGATGTCCATATTTTCTTGGAAAATATAAAGGACAAAGCTAAAATGGGGGCAAATCGGAAAGATGTTCATACAGATAAACATGTTGTTCATTGTTTATAATGATTGTTTTATATTTATAAGTTTGCTTTACAAAGAATATTTAAAAGCAATACACACACCCCAAAAAATAAAAGCTTTAGATGAAAAATATTTTCTGATAAGAATACTTAAAATGAAACTGTAAATGTAACTTTATGTTAAAAAGACAATTCAATTTCTCCTTTTTTCCACATTAATGTAGAAGACTAGGTATTAAGTGTACCATTGTATATGTTGTGTTCGGAAAAGACTGAGCTGAAGTCTCCACTCCGATCCGTGTTTCCAGTGGGAACACATACTGTTCCTATTGGCTGATGCTGTTTGACAGCTGGCTTTAAAAGGGAGCTATCAAACAGTATCAGCTGTTGTCCGCCAGCTGGCTGCCTTGTTAGAGTGGCAGCTGCGGCAACCCTTTATTGTTATAATAAAGTAAAAAGCTGAAGTTTGCTCCGCGTTCACCTCAGTTATTCCGCCACTCTACAACACTGGCGATGAGGGTGGGATACATATAAGAGGCAACTGAGCAAAGAATCCCTGAGCGAAGTCACTACAAAAAGAGCCGAAGCCACTACTAAGCTGTATATCACTTTAAGAACTTACTGTCACTATTTGCAACTGCGAATTTCAACTTTCTTCAGAAGATACGGCACCACTGAGTTGAGATCACTTCGAACCCTGCGTTCCCACCTTTCAGACCAACAGCAGAAACATGGAAGTCCTACAGAAACCTTTTTGACTGTTTCCTAGATGCAATAGACCTATCTGACATTTCCAACCATAGGAAAAAGTTCTACTTTTTAAGTTTTTGCGGAGCCACAGTGTTTGACACTGCTACAGTATTATTGGCTCCACATTCAATTAAGACTGTTCCATGGGAAGAATTGCAGGAAATTCTTTCCTACCACTATTCCCCTAAGTCATCCTGAATTGCCAGGCATCATGCTTTTAGAAGACGGATTCAGGCTGAGGGAGAGACTATTAGTGGGTACATGGCTGCCCTACGTACAGCTGCCTTGCATTGTGGGTTTAGGGATTATCTGGAGGACATGTTATTAGACCAACTAGTTTGTGGCATCAGGGATTTAAGGCTACAAAGGTGTCTATTGGCTAATGGGGATTTAATCCTTAAATTAGCAACTGAAGAGTTTCAAGCTGCTGAACTGTCAGCACTTTCAGCAGCAGAAATTCAGGGAAATACAATTAGCCAGAGCAGCTCAGCCATCCATTACGATGAAGCCCCCACAGAAGAAGACTATGAAGAGGCTAATGATGTAAATCACCTCAGGCAGCCCAAAACCAGTCAAAGGGAAAACAGGTCAATCCCCAATCAACCTCCACGATGTCAGCCCATTTGTCTAAGCTGTGGGGGAAACCACCTCAGGGCATCCTGCAAGTTCAGGAATGCCATTTGTCTAAAATGCCAGAGAAAGGGTCATTTAGCCAGGATCTGTCAAGCAGGAAAGATTTTTGCCCCAAAGCCTCAGACAACTCAGCATTTCCAAAAACAAATTGAAGACTGTTTCACCTGCTATCAAGCCAAGCTGACTAACAAAGGCTCTAACAAAATCAGTGTTTTTCTTTCTATAGCAGGGAAACTTTGCAGGATGGAGGTTGACATGGGCTCAGCACTGTCCATCATCTCATGGAGCACCTTGAAACAACTGCTTCCCAGAATGGCTAAGAAGAGGCTTCAAGGCTGCGAATTAACCCTACGTGACTTCCAAGGCAGAACCATCCCAGTCATTGGAAAAGGCAAGTTTTTTATTCAATTTCAAAATTTTAAAGGTCACTTGCCTTTAGTGGTAGTGGATGGTGCCCTTCCAAGCCTGTTGGGCTTAGACTGGTTCCCTGCCCTTGGCCTCCATATAAGCAGAATCCACTCTATTGCAAAAGCTGAAGTGGATGCCTTATTTAATGACTATGCTAATGTGTTCAGCGAGGGCCTGGGCTGTTACTCGGGAACCCCAATATCTTTCAACTTGTACCCTCTGGCAGTACCAATCCATTTAAAGCCTCGAAGGGTACTTTTTGCAATCCGCCCCAAACTAGATATGGAGCTTGACAAATTAATTAAACAGGGTATATTAGAACCTGTGGAAATGGGTTTCCCATTTTGGGAATAGTGACACCCCTGAAGAATAGTGACACCCCTGAAGAAAGATGGTAGCTTAAGAATCTGCGCAGATTACAAGAGCTCTTTGAATAAATATTTACAAATCAACGCTTATCCAGTCCCAGTTATCCAGCACCTGCTGCATTCTTTTGAGCCAGAAACCATTTTCGCGAAATTAGACATGTCACAGGCCTATCAACAGTTCCCTGTTGATGACACAGCTGATGAACTACAAACTATTGTAATGCATAGAGGTGCTTTTAAATGTAGGCACTTCCAATTTGGCGTAAGTGTGGCCCCAGGAATTTTCCAATCATTAATGGAAAGACTACTTTGAGGATTACCTGGTGTAGTCCCTTATTTCGATGACATTTTAATATCTGCCCCTGACAAGCCTCAGTTACTGCAAAGAGTCAAAGGAGTCCTCGATTGTTTCAGAAAGTATGGTCTTAGGTTAAAAAAAGTGAAATGCACTATTGCCACCCCACAGGTCGAATATTTCGGATACAGAATTGACGCTTCTGGTATTCACTCAATCAAATCCAAAGTAAGTGATATTCCTGAGGCACCCACACCAACTAACAAAACCAAGCTCCAGGCCGTTTTAGGACTTCTTAACTTCTATGCTTCATTTTTGCCACATAAGGCTTCCATTGCAGAACCTCTGCATAGACTCTTGGACAAGCAATCCTCCTGGCATTGGGGACCAAAGGAAGCCCATGCTTTCCATGCAGTCAAATCATTGCTTACATCCAATGCTGTTCTGATCCAATTTAATGAACATTTACCTTTAGTTTTAGTAGCAGATGCTTCACCTTTTGGCATAGGAGCCGTTTTAAGTCATAGACTGCCTAATGGTTCTGAGGCACCCATTGCCTTTTTCTTCCAGAACTTTTTCCCCAGCTGAGGGCAACTACAGCCAAATTAACAAGGAGGCTTTGGCTGCAGTTGCTTCTGTCAAAAAATTCCATTAGTTTCTATATGGACACCATTTCGAGTTAGTTACGGATCATAAGCCTCTGTTAGGTCTTCTGTCAGGCAATAGACAAAGTCCTTAGATTTTGTCTCCAAGAATGACCAGGTGGACTTTATTTCTGGCTGCCTATTCCTATACACTGGTTTATCGAGCTGGCAAAAGTCTCTGCCATGCAGATGCCCTTAGCCATTGCCCCTTGCCTGTTCCTGTTGAGGATCCTGCATCGACTAATGCTGTGTTCCTTATCAATGATCTCAACCTTCCCATCACCGCCCTTGATATCGCTGCCCATTCTGCCATGGACAAGGTAATCTCCCAAGTCCTTGACTGGGTGGGAAGGAGGTGGCCTGCAGTTCCTTATGCCCCTGAATTCATGTCCTTCAAAACTCACCAGCAAGAATTGTCTTCTTTGCAAGGCTGTTTATTTTGGGGAACTAGGGTAGTTATCCCTTCCAAGTTGCAATCCACAGTTTTAAAAGTCCTGCATGAAGGGCATCCCGGCATTGTCAGGATGAAGGCCCTAGCTCACAGTTATGTATGGTGGCTGGGCATGGATGCTCAGATTACAAGTTGGGTGAATGCTTGTCAGCCATGCCAAGCTACCAGACCTGCTCCACCAACATCCACTCCAGGCATGTGGGAAGATTCTGGGACCCCATGGTCCTAGGTGCATATTGATCTGGCTGGCCCTTTTCATGGGTGTACATTCCTGGTGATGGTTGATTCTTTTTCTAAACGGGTAGAGCTGACCTTGATGACCACCACAACTTTAGAAGCACTAAGGCTTTATCAAGGATATTTGCTACCCATGGCCTCCCTGACACCATCGTGTCTGATAACGGCCCCCAATTTACTTCCTGTGAATTTGAGGTCTACCTAGATAACCTGGAAATCAGGCACACACTTACAGCTCCTTTCCACCCTGCCAGTAATGGTCTGGCTGAAAGGGCAGTCAGATCTGCTAAGAAGGTCCTGGAAAGGCTTGGGCCCATAGATTGGCACTCTAGGCTCGCTAAGTATCTTCCAATCCAGCACACGACTCCCTGTGCCACCACTAATAGGTCTCCGGCTGAACTTCTCATGGGTAGACATGTGAGGACTACTTTAGACAGACTCTATCCATATTATGCCCCATTCATGCTCCTAGGATCAAATAACCAGACAAGGGAGTTTGCTGAGAGTGACCAGGTCTATGCCAGGAACTATGCGGGGCACCCTTTGTGGATGCCTGGGAGGATTGTGGCAGTATCCGGTCCTAAGTCTTACAGGCTCCAACTGCAAGATGGGCACATTTGGCGCTGCCATATCGATCAACTTAGAAGGCATTGGAGTTCGTCTGCAGATGGCCCTTAGGATGTTCCTGTGGCAGAGAAGCCACCAGCGCCTGAAGAAACTTCCTGAGAACCTGACAGTGATGCAAGGCTACCTGAGCAGTCATCGGTCCCTCACCCAGAGCCACCTGAAGCCAAGATGCCAGTTTCGTCAGGGCCACAAAATGCCTGACAATCAGAAAAGTTCTATCCAGCAGCAACTCCACCGGAGCCTAGAAGATCTGGCCGCCTGCACAAGCGCCCAAGTTACCTAAAGGACTATGCATGCTCCATTCTGGGGAAAGGAGTGTTGCGTTTGGAAAAGACTGAGCTGAAGTCTCCACTCCGGTCCGTGTTTCCAGCGGGAACATGGACCATTACTATTGGCTGATGCCATTTGACAGCTGGCTATAAAAGGGAGCTGTCAAACAGCATCAGCTGTTGTCCGCCAGCTGGCTGCCTTGTTAGCACAGCAGCCGCGGCAACCACGTTTGCTCCACGTTCACCTCAGTTATTCCACCGCTCCACAACAGTATAGTAAAAGTTAAATAACCAGAATGCTTGCCCAGTTCAAAAGTGACTGAAAAATAAAGGACAATTTTCTGAAATAAAGAACTGCCCTTTATTATAATACCTATAGAGGGCAGAGCACCTTTTCAGATAACTGAATGTAAGACACCAGCTCCAGTTAAGCCTTTATAAGACACATATTTGAGATGGAATTCATGATGGATTCTGCTTCCCTATCTATGCTATATCCTACTTTCACGTCTTTCATGTCACTATGTTAAATAGTATAGTACAGTCTAAACTTGGCAATTTTAAGACTTGAGAACTTCAACTCCCACCATGGTTGGCTGGAGAATTCTGGAAATTGAAGTCCACAAGTTTTAAAGTTGCCAAAGTTGGAAAAAAAAAACCTCTCCCAAGCCTGGTCTAATCCTACTCACATTTGCCTAAATCATATTGCTTTATTTGCATGGTAGGAAAATTATTTTAAATGAAATCTTACTGAGAACACATCTCCTTATGAGCCAAGTTTGATTTTAAGAATAGCAATAAAACATGGCAATTAATCATAAATGGGAAAGCAGAATATATCTGTAATTGGAGACCCATTGCAATAAATAAATTAGTGAAGATACTTGAATTACATTCAGATTTACTATTATTCTCCATGAAAGTAGTAAACCTGATGAATGGAATTCATGTTAAACAACTTAAACTGATGTTGTCAATAATTTTAATATGCTATTAAAATTTATTGGCCTTTTTTTTTAAAAAAAATCCCAATCATTCCTTAGTTTGGCTTGTTTAAAATTGTGTTTTATTGCACTCCAGCCTGAATGTGTTATACATTTTATAAATCAGTAAAAGGAAGAAAAAATAATAATACAAAATAGTCAAGCCACTAAGGCTTGGTTTTTCTTTCTTCCCTATATTATTTATGCATGAATAGGTTTTTTTAATACTTTCTGCTTTTGAAAGTATACATGCTCACATGTATGTATGTGAGCTGCTCTATTCTTTTAATTTTCCAGTTGCAGTAGAGTGAAAAGATAATAATAGAAAATTCTGGTCAGAAAAAAAAGCAATTGCAGTGCATCAATTCCTAATTTAATGCCTCTGGTATGGCTTGAAAGAATGAAAGAAATTCCAAACAAGTAATGCACCTATGATCCTCAACAGGATTCTGATAGCTTTTCATACCTTTGAGGTCTGGAATGAGCATTTTCTACTGAAGAACAGATACTACAATCCATCTACCAAAGACAATTTCATCTCTACTTGGGAATTGTCTGTCTCCTAGATCTAAATCTAATACTATCCCAAGGCCCTTTGGGGAGATTATACCCATGAAAAAAAAATATTCCCAAGCATTCTCTCTCTTTTTTTTTTCTCAGCTTGCTATGAGAAAAACTCATATCCAACTCATTTCTCACCCAGGTTTTAAATTTAAATACAAATCAATTTCCATGTCAGGTAAAAGAAGACCTACAGCATTTGCTAAGGCTTGGAGTATCATATTCTTCCATATGTTCCTGGATATTTTTTTACCTATAAATTCATCAGGAGAGCCTCAAAGGATTTTTATTTTCTGGTAAAAAAACTAAGATATTATCTGTAAAAAAGTTGATAGGAAAAGTGATAGCTATTAAACCATTAGAAAATCTCCAAGCATTCTTTAAAATAACAACTTCCATAATGTGTTACAGACAACCCATGCTGCACAGCCCATATTGCTTACATTAATAAAATGTTTAACCCATAAAGCCCTTTATGATTTGGCAGTAGGTTACTTTCAGGATCATATTAGTAATAGTAATAGCACTTAGACTTATATACCACTCCATAATGCTTTACAACGCTGTCAGAATAGTTTACAATGTCATCATTTCAAAGGTCTTTTAAGACCACCTATATCAGCAGGCCTGGTCTTCCCAGGAATGGGTGAACTCATGAGGTGGCTCCACTATTATTAACATCCCTCCACCTATTATTTTCTTTTCATATTTGAGTTCTGCTTTTAGTTTTTAATCTTTTAAAATAATCAATATTATATAATAGTTTCAGCTAATTATTGCTTTATTTATTTATAACAGTAAATTATTGTTTATTTTATTGGATTGTTGCATGCTTTCTAGAGTCAGGTTCATGAGATGGGTACCATATAAATTTGATTAATAAATAAATAAAATGAACAGCTGAAAAATGGACATGACTTTCTGGATTATAAGCCACTCAGAGTTACCTTGAGGCAAGATGGGCAGCCAATAATTTTTACAAATAAATGCATATACATACATACATACATACATACATACATACATACATACATACATACATATATAAACACACACACACATACATAGTTGGTGACTGGAGCTGGTTATGTTTTATATATGTATATGTTTCTCATTTTAACCAAACTATAGATGTTTTAATCATTTAATAGACAGATTGTGTACCATGAAGTTGACTGTTAAAAACCACATACATAGATTTTCTCCATAATAATCTGTCCCTAACATGATCTTTTGAGTCTTCCAAGTGTGTAGTCATAGCCACTGTAACTGAGTCCATTCACTTTACTGCTGGTCATTCTCTTCTTCACTTTCCTTCTGCCTTTCTCAATATTAAAGCCTTCTTCAGAGGGTTAGGTCTTCCCATAATATTTAGTTTGTAGGATAATTTGAGCCTGGTCATCTGTGCTTTGAGAGAGAACTCTGTGTTGATTAATTCAGTTTATTTGTTTGTTCATAGTATTCTCAGAGGTCCTCACCAACATCAAAATCCAAAAGTATCAATACTCATTCTTATTCTTCAAAATCCAACTTTTGTTTCCATAGAATATCATAGGGAACACCATTGCTTGCATGATTCTTACCTTTGCAGATATACATGCATCACATGATTTTTCTGGGATCTTTATGGCTGCTCTACTAAGTGCTGGTCTTCATTGCATTTATTGTATGCTTTTTCTTTTACTGTTGAATGTTTTATTACTATTTATCTTGTGAGTCACATATCTTGGGATTCTTTCATGATTGCAACAGGATATAAATGTAATAATAAAAATAAACAGCATGCCAGGTGTGTGCATTTTATTAGAAGAACAGTGTAAACTCTTAATTCAGCTTCAGTCACTGGGATACCTAGTTAATTAGTTATGTTAATTGGAAGATGCACTCCAATTTGATGAAGCTTTAATTGAAATGTGCTACTAAATGGCACTCCAGACTGAAATATCCCACCCCCCTTCAAAGCATTAGATCAGTAGAGGCACATTGCTTCATTCTAGATGCAAGCAGCTTCTAGCTGTCCTTTACATATGCAGGCCCCTGCCGAAGGAAAGCAGCCAGCTGAATTGTGTTCATGTCAGCTTCACTGAGACCCAATGGCTTGATTTTGCAAGTCAGTGTGCCATCTTGAATTAAATCATTTTAACAGTTGAGACAGTTGCTGAAAATATAACGGAGGTGCCTCTGAAGAGACCATTAAAAAGAATGGGTTGTTTTTTTTGAAGCTTTCTGGAAAGCCTGGAAAAACAAAAGAATCCAAGCTTCTTGGATGAGAAGCAAAACATCTTCAAAGAAAAAAACGAAAGAAAGAAAGTTCAGTTGGCTCCTTAAAAAAAAGCATCTTTTGACAACTGTGACCTGGATGACTGAGGATCTCTACAGACTTCTGGAGCTTTAAAAGTTGCATTTTTTAAACAAGTGAACTTCTTAAAGCAGCCACATTTTTTTTCAACTTGAGAACTTGTGACTGTTTCATGACAGTTTCATGTGGTGTTTTTCCTAATCATCTTCTAAACATTTGGAAGCATTATTAAAAACACTAAATATGAATATCATGGAAGCTAAAAGAGAATTATGGGGAACATTAAAAAAGCCTTTTAAATGAAACTTCTGGTCCACCAAAATGTCTAATATATGGTCCATTCTAATCATGCTCATATTTGGAAATTGTTTGTTGACATTTAAGCTACATGAACTATGTTTTGGGGAAATTCCTAAGGGAATATTATATGGTTCCATTTGCAAAATGCATCATTTACTGTTATGGTTTCCTTGAGTGATGAAATGTATATGAAGGAGGAAGAAACTGCCAGATAGTGTGCTGAATCTTAAATATATTTGTTTTAATATATTGACTCTTGAACAATTTTGTCCACCTTTGATTGATATGGTAGTTTTAGCATTTTTTATAACAAGAGATCCTTGTGATGGTGATCTTGGTTTCATCACCTTTAGTTAGATTACTACAACACAGTCTTTTAGGGCTACCTTTGAAGGCCACTCAGAAACTACAGTGCCAAAACAATAGCAGAGTAACACCTTTGTGATTGCCAACTGGTGCTTAGTTAAAAATGCTGGATATCACATGTCTTGTCCCTGAGTTACCTTTGAGATTGTTTCTTCAAAGGAAAATTTATCTGTCTTTTTGTTCTTTTTGAGAAGAGATGCTTCTGATTTTCTATAGAACACAGGGGTCTTGTTTGGGGAGGGATGGGATGACAAAAGTTGTATTTTCCATGTTATGTGTTTGCATTTTGCCTTCTTTACTGAATAGCTGATACAGTAATTCTTTACAAACCTTTTCAAAATATATATATATCGATGATTTTTTGCTTATCTGCTATCTTTATTCTGAACTTTTGCTTTCCTGACAGTTCTGAGTTGATTGTATTCCTCTTGTTCCCTTTGTCCACATTTGGTATATATCAGGGGTGGGATTCAAATTTTTTAACAACCAGTTCTGTGGGCATGGCTTAGTTGGTGGGCATGGCTTGGTGGTCATGTTATTGGCTGGGTGTGGCCAACTCAATATCACTCACATTGAGGCACGCATCTCCTTGCCTGGCTTCTCATGACTGTGGGGATGTTGCAGCAGTTGTAAGTGTGAAAAATGGTCATAAGTCACTTTTTTTCAGTGCCATTGTAACTTTGAATGGTCACTCCACATAAGCAAAGTCCCAGCAAAGGAGGGGAAAAAAACTCCAGAGAAGTACCTGAGACAGGAAGTCTAGTCCTGCCAAGAATGTAATAAAGGTTAACAGTTTCTGTAAGCAACATCAGAATGTTTCCTTCCTGCCTTCCTTACAGGATTAGGCCAGTAATTTCTTCTAACAACTGGTTCTCCAAACTGCTTAAAATGTTAACAACCGGCTCTAGCAAATGGGTGTGAACTGGTAGAATCCCACCCTGATCTAATCCACATTGTACATCCAGAGCTTCTGCACCAGAGATAAATTCCTTGTGTATCTAATAACATGTGTTCTAATTTTTTTATATTTTAAATATTTTATGTTGTGGTCTTCCTGTCAGGAAGCAGCTTCACCTCTGAGGTTAGATTAGTAATTTCCATGCAAAGCTTTCAGAAGGTAGTTAAATGTTCATATTCCATTGTGTTTTTGTTAGTTATTTGGTTTAGCTTGCTTTCTGTTATTGTCTTGATTTTCCCCCCAATTAATTTTTTTTTAATCTATTGTAATTGTTTCTTGGCATATAAATCTGGGCAGTAAATAAATCAACATCTCCTGGAACTAAATTGGTTGTTCCTCTTCATTACAGCATCAATTATCTTGAAAATTGTCAGAAACTGAGTGATCTATACTGGATCAATACCTCATAAAAGTGCTCAGATATATCTACAGTACCCAAATGCCATGCCAATTATAAGAAGCAAAAAATAAACAGAGAGAAGACATAGTCAGAAAGATGGAGCTGTAAATTGAATCCAGTGCAAATTGGAAAGGTAACAACAACAAAAACTGCAACTCTCATCCAAATTACTGGTAGATGTCTTATGCCATTTTCAGTAAGACTGCTGAAGGTAGATGAGATGGACTAGGCTTTTTTCACTCTATATTCTTATCGGTATTTGTACAGCTAAGTAAACCAGATTACAAGTCTCTAAAGAGAAAAACTAACTTTTTCAGGCCTAGAGTATCAGAAAATATAGGGTTTTCTGGATTCAAGCCCTGGAAATTGAAGCTAAAGAGTTTTATTTGGGGAGGGGGTTGCTGGGGGAGGAGGTCCTAGAAGGCCGCTCACTCACTGGTCCTTATTGGACCAAATCAGCAAAGACTATTCTTGAATACTTATGTTAAAAAAGCAGAAATATCCAGAAAGTAGAAGTCCAAAATATGGTATGTCCAGAAGAATCCAACCTCAGGGTATAATGGAATGCACAAGATCTTTAAAATAAAGAATCCTTGTGAACTCTGGATACTTGAAAAGAAAAACCACATTCCTATAGCAATACTTATTTTATCAGTACGACCCACACAGCATCAATAAAAGAGGTAAGTACCTTCTGGAGACATTTCAGGAACTGTAGCTTCATAAGGCCCATCCAAAAATTGTGGACCGTTATCCTTCAGATAATTATCTTGCTTGTCTAAGTCAGACTTCAGCTGAAAAAAAAAAAGAGAGTTATAAGCTCATTTGCAAATATCATCCAAGTAAAGCAAAATGAAGTAAAGGAAGAGAGAAAGACAGACAGGGTCAGCAATGCTTTTTAGGTTGAGATCAGAGGTGATATTCAGCAGGTTTTGACCAGTTCTGGAGAACTGGTAGCAGAAAGTTTCAGTAGTTCGGAGAACCGGCAAATACCACCTCTGACTGGCCCCACCCCCATCTATTTTCTGCCTCCCGAATCCCAGCTGATTGGCTGGGTCTTCTTTTGTTGCCCTGCACAGGAGAACAGAGCTGGAAGGCAGGTTAATGGGGTAGGGAGGGAATGGGATTTTGCAGTAACCTTCCCCCAGGAATGTGGAGGGAATGGGGTTTTTACAGTATTCGTCCCCTGGAGTTGGGAGAGAATGGAGATTTTGCAGTATCCTTCCCCTGGAGTGGGGTGAGAATGGAGATTTTACAATATCCTGCCCCTGCCATGCCCACCAAGCCACACTCACCAAGCCACACCACATCCACTAAGCCACGCCCACAAAACCAGTAATAAAAAAATTTGAATCCCACAACTGGTTTAGATTCATATTAATAGAACATATTAACACACAAACTGGCATTTCAGTTGCAGGTGAACTGAAACATTGCTAGTCTGCCCAAACTTGTTTGTTTGTAATTCACAGGAAGAAAATTCTTAAAAAAACAACAGTTGTAGAATATGACATTTGGGCTGACAAATATTTAAAAAAAATGCTAAATCCAAGAGATGATAGGTCAAACAAGAACAAATAAGAGGATTCAAGGCTTTTCTCTCTCTCTTCCTTCTTTTTAAATATTTCCTGAAGGCAATCGATGATACTATATATCATGGAAGATATCCAGTTATACATCTATGTTACTGTCTAGCCAAGTGAAGCTATTTTATGTCTGTCCCAATGTCTGGACATTGCAAAATGATACATGTTCTACTCTCACATTGCTTCTTATCTATTTCCAACAAATCTCAGGAATTCTGGACTGAAAGAACTAAATATCTCCAAACACGACCTATAATTTAATTTTAATTTTCCACACATGGCCTCTGCACACGTATCCAGCTTTGACCTTGATCCTACTTCTGGATTTTTAAAGCAGAAGATCAAAGAACTTTCATGGACCAAACCAAAGATCTGTTTACTCCAGCATTCTGTGTCATGCAGTAGCCAATTCTATATTTTTTGACAAACTCATAGGCAATAGGTGTCCTCTATCTTGGGTGTTCAAAATTTATTACCAGTGATTCAAGTAAATATTATACAGTTATTACAGGTGAAACTCAAAAAATTAGAATATCGGGCAAAAGTCCATTTATTTCAGTAATGCAACTTAAAAGGTGAAATTAATATACGAGATAGACTCATTACATGCAAAGCAAGATAGTTCAAGCCATGATTTGTCATAATTGTGATGATTATGGCTTACAGCTCATGAAAACCCCAAATCCACAATCTCAAAAAAAAAAAAAAAATAGAATATTACATGCAATCAATAAAACAAGGATTGTACATAGAACAATACTGGACCTCTGAAAAGTATAAGCATGCATATGTACTCAGTACTTGGTTTGGGCCCCTTTTGCAGCAATTACTGCCTCAATGTGGCGTGGCATGGAAGCTATCAGCCTGTGGCACTGCTGAGGTGTTTTGAAAGACCAGGATGCTTCAGTGGTGGCCTTCAGCTCTACTGCATTGTTCGGTCTCATGTTTCTCATCTTTCTCTTGGCAATGCCCCCTAGATTCTCTATGGGGTTCAGATCAGTCGAGTTTGCTGGCCAATCAAGTACAGTAATCCTGCAGTCATTGAACCAGGTTTTGGTGCTTTTGGCAGTGTGGGCAGGTGCCAAGTCCTGCTGGAAAATGAAGTCAGCATCCCCATAAAGCTCGTCTGTGGAAGGAAGCATGAAGTGCTCCAAAATCTCCTGGTAGACGGTTGCATTGACCCTGGACTTAATGAAGCACAGTGGACCAACACCAGCAGATGACATGGCTCCCCAAATCAACACAGACTGTGGAAACTTCACACTGGACTTCAAGCATCTTGCAGTGTATGCCTCTCCATTCTTCCTCCAGACTCTGGGTCCTTGGTTTCCAAATGAGATCCAAATGTTGCTCTCATCAGAAAAGAGGACTTTGGACTACTGAGCAACAGACCAGGTCTGTTTTTCTTTAGCCCAGGTAAGACGCTTCTGATGTTATTTGTTGTTCAGAAGCAGCTTGACAAAAGGAATAGGACATTTGAAGCCCATGTCCAGGATCTCTCTCTGTGTGGTGGCTCTTGATGCACTGACTCCAGCCTCAGTCCATTCCTTGTGAAAGTCCCCAACACTTTTGAATGGCCTTTTCCTGACAATCCTCTCCAGGCTGCAGTCATCCCTGCTGCTGGTACACCTTTTTCTCCCACACTTTTCCTTCCACATAACTTTCTATTAATGTGCTTTGATATAGCACTTTGGGAAGATCCAACTTCTTTTGCAATTACCTTTTGAGGCTTTCCCTCCTTATGGAGGGTGTCAATGATGGTTTTCTGCAGAATTGTCAGGTCAGCAGTCTTTCCCATGATTGTGATTCCTACTGAACCAGACTGAGAGACCATTTAAAGGCTCAGGAACCCTTTGCAGGTGTTATGGCTTCATTAGCTGATTAAAGTGGGACACTTTGAGCCTAGAATATTGAACCTTTTCACAATATTCTAATTTTCTGAGAATGTGGATTTGGGGTTTTCATGAGCTGTAAGCCATAATCATCTCAATTATGACACATCACAGCTTGAACTATGTTGCTTTACATGTAATGAGTCTATCTCATATATTAGGTTCACCTTTTAAGTTGCATTACGGAAATAAATGAACTTTTGCATGATATTCTAATTTTTCGAGTTTCACCTGTATACCACACCTGGAGTTACCATCTATGAAATTATTTAGCTCCCTTTTAAACATTCCAATCTATTGCTAATACCACATTTGATGGCAACATACCCTGCAGTTTAACCTTGTTTTGTGTCATATCGTATTTTCTTACACTTTGTTTCATCAGGTGAAAGTTGTAACTGTGGGTTTGCATGTTCTGTATAATGCTTGATTTTATTTATCTTCACCTTCTCTCCATTATTTTGCTTGTTCTAGTTAAGAAACATCCAAAGTTGTAATCCATTTGTATATAGGAGTTGTAATAATTTTGTTGCTTTAAAAAACAGCAACCCTTTTCCAGTTCTATCATATGCTTTCTGAATATATGATCACAATTGTATGCAGCATTTGAAATGCAGTCTTATTAGAGATGTATATTTAGGATACTTTTATTTTTGAGTTCATTTCTAATAATGCCAAGTGAGAAACTTGTCTTTTCTTAGTAGGCATACAAGTGCCATAGTGAATAATAATCAAATGGCATACTGAGCTAAGTCTCCCCTCCCCACCCAACCAGGTTGTCAGAATAAATAGAACATTGGTCTGATATGTTAGGATTAGTCTATTATTCATATTCAAAGGAAACCATCAAGAATTGTTATAAATGCATTGTAGAAATTCACTGAAAAAGCCACTCTTCATTTTCTATGTACACTATCCTTTATGTGGGTCAAAATGTTCTGCAATCACTTTTTTTGGCATTCAGATTAAAAATCCATATTTGAATTCCCATATTCTTTTGTTGATTTTTTTAAAAGGCAAACCATTGGATAGTATGAGTACATTCTAAAGGGCTGCCACGTTTATGGATAGACGCATTTTAATGTATGTTTCTCTTTGCCCTTTCTGAAATAAGTCATCATTCTTCCACCATGGTTGCTTTGAAAAGCTGTGAAAAGTAATTAATGGATTTTGAGTACTTCACCCTTTGGGCCCAATTAAATTTTAGCGCCAGTTAATTAGTGGTTAAACTTTTTGCCATTCATTCAACTTGAAAGTTGCCTTACAGAAAAGGTTGCAAGATCTAAAGATCAAAAAGTAGAATTAGGTTTGTTTTTGTTTACATGTTTGGTCTTGCTTTTTCCAGCAGTAGAGAAGGACACAAAAGAAGAGAGGAGGAACAAAAGAGGGGGAAAGGAGGAAGAATTTGGAGTAAAAATTAGCAAATGTGCAACCAGTGTCTATATTTTAAGAAGGATAAAATAATTGCTCCTTGTGGCAAAGCCACATTAAACTAATGAACCATGCAGGGCCCTGGAGCTGCCTTACTGGTAAAAGGATTTAGTATTAATCTGCTTCATTAAAATTAATGATGAGTAAATTATCCACTACTTAATATAATAAAATATCCAGCTAAAATACTGGTAACTCATTCCTTGTGCTATGTGTCTACTCTGATGAAGAACCAAAACTGAACAACAATGGTAAAAAGGGTTGATATGGCCAGATGTTGTTAATAAATTAACTATTTTTATTTTTAGAAGACATAAAGGGTTGGTCAGTTCCACAAATTTGTCTTACCAACCAGGAATACCAACACTTGGGGTAGATTTTCCAAGACACCTTACTAGTGGTAATGGAGCTCACATTCCAAAATTTGCTGATGTTCTATAACTCAAGAGAAGCCCAAATAACCACAAGGGACTGGCAGCAATGAGAAAATACCAGTAACCAGTTGGTGAATCTCTATAGAATAGCACCTTTTATTATTATTTTTTTTAAAAAAATCAAAATATAAATAGTAAAACTATTACTGCCAGATGGATATTCAGTCATGCCAGAGTTGTTCTCTTGTAGCCAGGTTGATTATCACTGACAGTATCACTCAATGTGGTATCTAATTGATTTTGCTACCTAATGTGCCACTCCACCAGATTCCCGGCCAAATCTAGGTTCTATACAGAGAAGCTCTATGCTTAAATAAAAGCAGATACAGAACTGCTCCTGATTCATTTAAATGAGAACCTTTAGGGAAATAGTAATGAATGCTTCTGTGCTTCTGTCTTTCATAGATCATTGTATATTGCTACATATGCAGTATAACACAAAACAATTTTAAAAAAAAATCTTTCTCACCAGACCGGATTAAAGGAAAGCTTAGTCAAGCAGCTAGATACCAATCAACACCCCCAGACTATTGCTAATCTTCTTTCAGAAGAGCTACCATACCTGGCCTGATTTCAAAGGAAGTGTTGACATCATTTCTTCCTGGGCAACCAGCAAGCTCCGAACATGCCTATGTTTCACATTCTGAGATCTCATCAAACCTTGTTCCATGTCCTTAGTATTACAGTTGTGCACGCAGGGAAGACACGGCCCCACATGAAGGAGGGTCAAAGCAAAGGAAATCCATTTCTTACAATACATGCTGATCATTCCTTTTCAATCAATACGCATCTGCAGGAAGAAAAAAAAAGTAACATTGTTTCTGTCAAATTGATGAAAACCACCTTTTAAAAAGTATCTTGATTCCACGTTGGTTTTTCAGAATCATGTAAACCCACAGATAAAATAGAGATAGGAAGACCATCTTTATTATAGCTGACCAATAATTAAGCTCTAACATTATTGTTATGGAACCTAACAACAATTCTAAAAAAAAAAAATATTTAGCCACACAGTATAAGCACTTAAAGGAGAAAACAACAAGTCTTTCCCTCCCCTTCTTTTCTTTTTTGTCAATTTTAATCAGTCCTGCAATGGAATATATGAACTTGTAGCTCTGTATTTTTTTTTTCTCTTAGTGAAAAGTTTTCCAGCCTCGGTAACTTTAAGATGCATAGATTCCAATTCCAAACATGTCAAACATGGGTAATTCTCAAACTTGAAATCTATACTTCTTAAAATTGCAAAGTCTGAGAAATACTATCCTAGCAAGACTTCCAGAGAAACAATGGCAGACTGAAGATAGCTCTGTTGTGAATGGAGCTGACAGCTTCAGTGTAGAGAGAAGTCGGTAAATGGCTTGGCTCCCTGAATTCTCTGCATCAAGAAATGAATCAGATTGCTCACAGGTGCTCCTTATAAAAATCCCCACAAAAATATAAAAACAGTAGTGTAAAAAGTTAATACCACCCCACTCCTAGAAGAATGACATATTCTAGGAAATATTAAGGGGTGTGCATAAGCGCACAATCGTGCCTACTGTCCTTGTCCTATTGTCCCCAATTTATTCACACCTATTTCCTGTATTCATACTCATGTTTATTCTTATGCCTATTATCTTATAAGCAATTGACAAATAAAATAAATAAATAAATGTTAAAAGGCAGAATATTATATTTCCCTGGATGAGAAAAGGAGAAACATGTTTTTAAAGGCAAAGCAGCTTCCTGTCCCCCACTTCAGCTCCTGGCTGATGGGATTAAAGACATGGCCCTCAGGACATGAAAGGATTACCTATCTCACCACATGGCACCTGGGAAGATTGCATCATCCAGCAGGATTCGACCAAACTTAGCACACAGACAACCTACAAAGCTAGTATGACCCCTGACAGCAACCAATCAGGATACTCTTTCTGTGCCCCAGGAAGTTCAAAGCCTAGAGAGGGCATAAAACCCAAAGACTCTCACCATCTCTTCCCTGTTCACAGGATCTCCAAGGCATGTGATCCTGTTCATCAATAAGCCTTCTTTCCAAGCAACTTCCATGAATCCAGTGTCTTTTTCCCCACTTGGAACTGAACCTAGAAGGATGTTTCTTCCAACAGTAGCTTCCAGTGAATTTCAGAGTTCTGGGATCTATGAGAAAATCATCTTCCCTAAGCTGCAGTTTGGCTCCATCAAATGGACACTGGGTTTGCCCACTTGCTTGCTTAATCATTTTTGGAAATGGCTTGTTAACCACTTTTTAGATATTAAGAATCTTCAGAAGGAGAAATTTCATTACACTAAGTTATTCTCCTTCAATCCTCAGTGAAGGAAGTTTCATGTAAATTTAAGAACTTAAAGAACAAAAGGAGAACTAAAAAGTTGGTTTTGGAAAATTGCAAATAGAAATAAGACTTTGAAACTAATTATGACTCTCCTTCCTGTGCGTTATTTAAAATCTCATTAAAATATATGAAGATTTTGAATTTAATTACAAGAAATCTTTCCATGGGAAAATGTTATGGATTAGGGGAAAAAATGATAAGAGGAGACCTGAAAGTTGATCATCAAAGGTAACCAGAAAGAATTAAAAATTACATTTAAAGGAGAAGAAATATATTGATACAGACTATAGAAATATTTTAACTCTGACATAATTCAAGACTATTTGGCAACAATGTACTCAGAACATTCTTTAAAGACTGTCTGCTACTATAAACATTTCTTTAGAAGAAAAGGTGGATGAGAATATATCTGAGAATCAGGCTGTTTTGGATAAGGATTTTAAAATGTAAGACTATAGGAATGATATGGATAAAGATATGACCTGGGACTGACAAATGAAACCAGCTGATATTTTAATAGCTACAAGGGACACAAAGGTATTAAAGTAGAGGAATGACTTGGATACCTGGATTTCAACTCAGAAGAGTGACTTGGACAATACTTTTTAACCTTCGACTTACAGAAGATATATGTTACAATTGTAAAAGAATTCCAGAAAAAAATAAAGAAAAAAACAAACAAACCAGCTTTTGGAATATTAATTAAAATGAATAACCATCAAGACTTTTAAAAGCAAAAAGAAAGATTATTGGCTTATTCAAAACATACCTAAACACACATGAATGTTATCATTAATGTATCAAATTAGGCATTTTATAAAATGCCTAGGAAATCTACACAATGCCAAAAATGGCTCATAAAATATGAAACACTTAATATTTCACATATTTCCTAGATATTCTATGCTATGCCAAAGGGCAGCCTGGCAAATTATAAAGTACTCCCACAGAAATGTCACTCTAATCTTTTGTGTTGCAACAGGTAGGCCAATACTAGTTTTTTCTCTTGTTTTTTTTTAGTAAGAAAATCCTATACTTTATTTTGCATTTCTTCTTTCATTTTTATATACACTTTTCAGTAAAGGGTTAGGGTTAAGCTTTAATGTTTGACTGCATACAAAACTGTCACATTCACTTTATTAAAACCAAGTTCTAGATTAGCTAAAACATTTACTTTAGAATTTTCTCTTGTAGCAATATAATTTTACTATAGTTTGGGCAAAGACTTCTAAATGCTTAAACCATAATAAAAAGGAACTTTTTCCATGTATCCTTCTGCTTGGATCCTGGGCCTAAACTAAAACCAAGAATTTTTTTACAAAAATGGGTTCTCTTAAAAGTATTTACATTTATTTTTTGTAAAATAACATTTTATTTTTAAAAGACCGTTCTATAGTAATATTTCTTCACCAATGTGAAAGACTATGCATTAAGTAGTACCATTTACACAATAAAAGTTAAATGACCAAAATAAACTACAAAAGTGAGTTTTTGAAAAATAGAAACATCTAAAGGGCAGTTTTCTGAAATAAAGGACTGTCTATCAAGAGATACATAGAGGCCGAGTCCCTTTAAAAAGTATCCCAGCCTCTAAACTCTGCAACTAAAACACCAAGAGTTTCAATAGAAACCAGTTTCAGAACACATACTGTATGATAATAGAATTTTCCATTGGAGTGTCTATTAACATGCATATTATTTATCAGAAAAATAGCCAGGACACTTTTTTAGTTGAGATTTTAGAATGGTTAGAATTGTAAACTCCCTCCCCAAGTTTTATACATCACCTTTCAAATGCCATATAGTTCAACTTTCACAGAATTCAGTAATAAAAGAAACATTATCAGACCTGACTAACAAGCACCACTCAATATATCATCATTTTCACCTACTGCACGAATGAAATAATGTCATTCCTCCCCCACTCCAGCAAGTTAGATAGGTGTCGTGCTTTAAAAAAATCAGTCCAGGTTTTATATATATATATAACTACAACTTTAAAAGCACAACTACAATGACGTGGGAAAATACCCGAACAAAGCTGAATGCCATACATGTAAGTACCCGTGAAAACTTAAGAAAATATATATATATATATATATATATATATATATATATATATATATATATATATATCGGGTTTTCTCCCGCGTAAGATTCGAAGTATCTAGGCAACGTTTCGATGAAGTCTCATTCATCATCTTCAGGCTTCTGTCTCTGGCTCTGTGATTCTCAGAGTAATGTGAGATTGCAGCTGCTTCCTCCTTTTAACTGCCAGTGGGGGTGGGACTTGATTGGGTGGAGGCTTGGCTGTGTTCTGATTGGGTGGGGTGTGTTCTCATTGGTAGGGGTTTGGCTGTGTTCTGATTGGTTGGGGGTTAGCCGTGTTCTGATTGGTTGGAGGCGTGTTCTGTTCAGGTGGGGGCTTGGTTGTGCTCAGGTTAGTCTTAGTTGCTGGGGGATTTGAGCTGGTGAGTTGTGATCTTGCTGTTTGGCTTCTAGTACGTGGTCCTGCTGCATCTTCATAGTGGGTGTCGGTTTGCTTCATGTATGGCTCAGAGGGGTTTGAAGTGGGTAGTGATGCAGCTGCAGTGCAGCTTCTGGTCCATGGTCGTGTCTCATTTTCTGAATGGGTGGGAGTCTGTTTTCTATATGGAAGTGTGGTGGTGGCATCTTGTGTGGCTCTCATGGGTGTGGGTCTGGTGTCCTTCTTCATGTTAGGTACTCGTCTGTTCATGAGGGCGGGTTTCCAAATGGCTGGAAGGCGGGAGGTGTCATCTCGTTTGTTCATGCTGTGTGGGCGTTTTTCTATCTCTATGGCTTCTCTGATTATTCTGCTGTTGAAGTGTTCGGTTTTGGCGATGGTTCTGGTATTTTTAAAGACAATCTCATGTCCTGTGGTTTTGAGGTGTTGGACCAGGGAAGAGGTCGTTTCTTCTTTTTTGATTGAGTTCTTATGTTCTTCAATGCGTGCATTTATTCTTCTGTTAGTTTGTCCAATGTATGTGGTGGGGCAGGCAGTGCAGGGGATTTCGTATACTCCTTGGTTTTCTAATTCAATTTTGTCTTTGGGGTTTCTTAGGATGGTGGATATTTTTCTGTTTGTGCAGAATGCTGTTTTAATGTTGTGTTTTTGGAGGATCTTGCTGATTTTGTCTGTAGTGCCTTTTATATATGGGAGGAGGGCTTTGCCGTTTTCTTGTTCTCTGTCTTGGATTTTGGTTGGGGTTTCTTTTTGGATTAGGTGGGTAATCTTCTTTCTTTGGAATCCATTGGCTGTTAGTACGTTAGTGAGAGTGTATAGTTCAGTTTTTTGGTGTTGTTCATCGGCTAAGCATTTTGTTCTGGAGATGAGTGTCTCAGCTACGGAATTGATCTGTGCTGGGTGGTGGTGTGAGAGTGCATGTAGATAGCGGTTTGTATGTGTTTTCTTCCGGTAGATGGTGTGTCCTAGGGAGCCATTGGATCTTTTGTATACCAAGACATCTAGGAAGGGAAGTTGATTGTTGGCTTCTGTTTCCATGGTGAATTGTATTTTGGGGTGTAGGCTGTTGAGGTGTGTGAGGAAGTTGTTCAGTTTTTCTTTCCCGTGTGGCCAGATTATGAAGGTATCATCTATGTATCTGAGCCAGAGTTTGGGTTTGTGGTCGTATTTTTCTAGAGCTTGTGTTTCAAAGTGTTCCATGTAGAGGTTTGCGATGACAGGTGAGAGGGGTGATCCCATGGGTGCTCCTTCTATTTGTTTGTATTTTTGTCCATTGTAGGTGAAGTATGTATTGGATAGGCAGTGGTTGGTCAGATCTAGGATGTGCTTGGGGGGGTTGTATTTGTTTTGTATGGCTGTCAAGGCTTCTTTTATTGGCACTTGGGTGAAGAGGGATATGACATCGAAGCTTACTAGTAGGTCGCTGGGTTGTAAGTTTTGTTTCTTTATGATCTCGATGAACTGGAATGAGTTTCTTACGTGTGAGTTGATGGATTCTGCATAGGGTTGTAGTTGTTTGGTGAGAAATTTGGCCAGGTTTTGTAGAGGTGAGCCTATGGAGCTGACTATTGGTCTGAGTGGGGTTCCTTCTTTGTGTATCTTGGGGAGACCATAAAACTTAGGGCATCTGGATGATTTCTCTCTGGGTATGATTCTTTGCTGGATTTCTTCACTGATGGGGGAGGCTTTTATTTTGGATTTGGTAGTTTTTTCTAGGTAGGTGGTGGGGTCTGTCTTTAGGGGTTTGTATGTGGGGTCTTGGAGTAGGTTGGTTAACTTGGTTTGGTAGTCAGATGTGTTCATTACCACTGTCACGTTGCCCTTGTCTGCTGGTAGGATTATTATGCTGGTGTCTTCTTTCAGGTTAAGTAGTGCAGTTTGTTCTTCTTTGGATAAGTTGCTTTTGGGTGGTTTGCTAGTGCAGAGGATGTTGGTGATTTCGAGTCTGATTTTGTTAGCATCATCAGGGTTGGTTTTGGTCAAGCTGGTTTCAACTCCGCATATGATGGTTTCTGTGGGGATGTGTTTGGGGGCGACAGCAAAGTTGAATCCTTTTGAAAGGACCTTGGTTTCAGCTTCAGTGAGGATCTTGTCTGAGATGTTGTGCACTGTTTGTTTCATGTGTGGCTGTGGGGGGAGGAGGGGAGGAGTTGGTTTCTGGCGTTGTTGTAGTTTTCTGAGTTTGTTGGTGTGTGTGTCTGTCTTGAGGGTGGTCTGTGTTTCAGCTCTCCAGACAGCGAGTTGTTTGGATTTGTCCCAAAGTAGGGGATGAATCTTGTTGCTGAGTCTGAGGTGGAGTGTGAGGAGATCTTTGTTGATTTGGTCTAGGAGAAACCTTTTTGTGTGAAGTTCATTTCTAATTAGGGCCAATTCTGTTCTTTTTAGGATGCATTTGGTGGCTGCTGTGTTGGTGTGGAATTTCAATTGGAAGCTTGTGGGAATTAAATTTTGATCTCGGCAGTTGCATAGGAATGCAAGGTCACATAAAATGGAAGCTCTTTGGACTTCAAGTTTTTCATAAGTCCTGGTCAGATGGTGGGTTTCCTCCCCGTAGAGGTGCAATATTTGTTTTCTGAGGTTCTCGCGGGTATTTGTATGTGGATCTTTGGTTGTTCGGGTTGAGCAACTCAACAGCAAGATCACAGCTCACCAACTCAAATCCCCCAGCAACTAAGACTAACCTGAGCACAACCAAGCCCCCACCTGAACAGAACACGCCTCCAGCCAATCAGAACACGACCAACCCCCCACCCAATCAGAACACAGCCAAGCCCCCACCCAATCAAGTCACACCCCCACTAGCAGTTAAAAGGAAGAAGCAGCTGCAATCTCACAGCACTCAGAGAAGCACAGAGCTGAAGACAGAAGCCTGAAGATGATGAATGAGACTTCATCGAAACGTTGCCTAGATACTTCGAATCTTACGCGGGAAAACCCGAACAACCAAAGATCCACATATATATATATATATATATATATATATATATATATATATATATATATACACATACATACATACATACACACATATACATACACATACACACAGATACACAGACACACACACATACATACATACATACATACATACATACATATTTGTTTTCGCGGGTACTTACATGATGGGATAATGTTCCCTATTCAGCTTTTTTTGGGAGGAAAAAGATTAATCTCTGTTCCTTAAAAGAAACTGGTTTGACAAATCTGGCTAGTTCCTGTGTCTATTTGTTCTGGTTTAACAGGCAACTGCTACTGTTGTGATTTAATTATTTGTATTGTGTTTGAATTTTTTCCTGCCTTATGGTTACATTTTCTATCTGGGGAGGGGAGTCTTCCTTCACTGCTTTAGTGGTATATGACACTGTCCTTTTGGGGTGTACTTCCAAGAAGCAGGATGTAAGTTTGGCAGTGCTTTTTTTTACTGCCTTTCTGGGAGGCACGTGACCTTTCCTTAAATCTGGATTATTTCCTTAGGATATCTTGTGATATGAGTGAGACCAGCTGGTATCTTTAAGTGGTGCAAATGGATCTAAGGATTGCTTTTCCTGGGTGTGCTCTTTCTGGAGAGCTTAAATGACCTCTCTGCTAAAGGGTTTCACTTTATGAGCAAGAGTTGGCTGCTGATAGTTATCATTGTATTTTAACTATTTTAATTCCTCAAGGTGCTCTGGCACCCTGCCTGATTTGTAACTCCAGGCTGCAGGTATTTTTAATCTAATGATTGGTATTTAGGGCAGCTTTTTGCAAACAAAGAAGCTTTTTGTATTCTTGTACAGGTAATCCTTGACTTACAATAGTTCATATAGTGACCATTCAAAGTTACAATGACACTGAAAAAAGTATCTTATGACCATTTTTCACTCTTACGACCGTTGCAGCATCCCCACTGTCATGAGAGGCCAGGCGAGGAGAAGTGCCCCTTGATCTGAGTGATGTCAAGTTGGCCATGCCCACCCAGTCACATGACCACCAAGCTACACCCACCAATTAAGCCATGCCCACATAACTGGTTGTTAAAAATTTAAATCCCACCTCTGGACTCAACATATTGCCAACAATCTGAGTCAACATTTTACTAACCTTGGAAAGATAGAAGGCTGTGTCAACCTGGAGCTGGGGAGAATCGAACTATTAGCAGCTGGCAGAACTAGCCTGCAATACTTCATTTTATCTACTGTGCCACCATGGTACTTAAACAAAATTTCCTTCTGTTAGTTATGAAAGGCTGCGTTTTTTGGATCTGCACATATACTATGCCAATACATGACAATATCCTGAGTTCTTGGGAAAAACTTGATGCACATGAAGGCCAACACCAGCTAAAGAACTGGCAGCCTTGATTTCATATTGTTGTGAACAGATTATAATAATAAAGTTTATTCCTATAATTACTGTATCAATAGCGCTAATTAATTAGCCTTTTCATTGCTTTTCAAAAGTATTGTTTAACTTTTGTGGTCAGCACAAAGGAGGACAAGATGACACACCTGCTTCTCCATGTTACGATTTATATTGACTGTTTCCTAGTATGATTTGATTGTTGATTGTACCCTATGATTATCATTAAGTGTTGTACATTATGATTCTTGATGAATGTATCTTTTCTTTATGTATACGGAGAGCATTTACACCAAGACAAATTCCTTGTGTGTCCAATCACACTTGGCCAATAAAAGTATTCTATTCTATTCTATTCTATTCTATTCTATTCTATTCTATTCTATTCTATTCTATTCTATTCTATGTTGATTAATTAAGAATAATATATACCATTAGCTGGCATAAATACTTATTAGAAATCAGTTGATTTGTATATCTTGATAAGTTTCTTTTTGCTTTGCATTGGTTTTACAAAGTAATGTGACATAAAACTCTTCCCTCTGCATATTTTTTAATGGAACCCAATACAGATTAAACTCTTGCTGTTAGACATGGAAGTGGGTTTGGTTTGTGAAAGTGTATTTCAAAAAGTTAGGTTGCTGTATCCAACAGATTTTTTCATGAATTTCAATAATTATCAGATACAAATGCATGCAGCCCATGACCTGAAATTAATGAAATTAATTAATGAAATTAATTCAGGCAAATTTAGGAACTAGCCTAAAGAAAATAAATCCCATTTTTTTCTGATATATCTTCTTTCCTACCAAGGGAGATATGTTGCTACTTTAATGTTGTAGGATTGATGATGGAAGATTATCTGTGTTCTACTTTCTACATATGTTCTGCCACCATTACATACAAAAAAATTATTAAAGCTGGAACAACTAAAGTAATTGTCCCTGCTAATTATCCATAGTATTAATTTCAATGCTTCTGGAAAGTTCTGTGTTCCTTTATATAGAGATAATATAATTTGTTGCCTGTTCTTCACTGTTCTCCCTGCCTTTGCCTATATTTTGCCACCTAAACATACACATAGAGCTATAAACAAATAAACATACAGTTATACTTCTTGCTAGACGAAGTGAGTGATAGGTTTGCTTGTTTTGACTTAAAACTGACTAGGAACATGTACTGTGCAAATTAAACGTGGAAATTAAATCACCCACTATAAGATTCCAGGTTGTGACATATGAAAATTATTTTGTTTACCCCTCAAAAAAGTATCTTCAGAAATTCAGTTACCTATATTTGCTTTTCTGACAGATTTCCATGAATTTTATTTGTTGCTGAATATGAATATGCATAGCCTACTTCATGTTAAGAATTCAAACAGATTCTTTCATTGCACACTGAGGAATTGGAGAACTAAGCAAACATATTTCAACCTGTCACCAACATACACGCCGAGCATGCTTCATGCTAATCAGTAATTATTAAAGGATATTTTTCACACATAAAAGAGCTATATTTTTTATTACAGTTAAGTGAGTTTCATCCTTGTGATGCTCTCTACTTATTTTTTTTCTATTTGGTTAATGTTTTTTCTTTTATTGTCTTTATGCTGATATTTTAACTCTACTATGTAAGCTGCCTAGAGTGAATCTGATGATTGAGGCAAATAAATAAACAAATGAATAAATGCATGCTGAATATTCACAGAACAGTTGTTTGATCATCTTATAGAGATGTTTAACTGTGACAATAGCTTCATTGGCTTTCATCCCATCTTTGAGCATAATTAAACCTTTGGTTATGACCTGAAAAAACAAATCAGACTGTTGGATTACACTGATAGAATAGCATTTTCTCCCAAATGCAGCTGTCTGGGGATGCCTGGGAAAAGCCATTTTTAAATATTCCATCACTATCAGAAGGACAATTCTAAAGCAAATACAGGAAACAAATCCAACTGCATTCCTGCTCCATCACAGCAGCTGGCCAAGTCTCATTTGTCTTGCTCCATGAGATATTGAATTTTAAAGTAATTTGTCTGTTAGACAAAGTACATTTTTTAACTGATGAGTTCCTCTCTTAATTTTATTTTATCTGCATTGTTAACTATCTTATGTACCATTTTTAAATGCAAATATCAGCTGAATAATTGATGGATAAATATTTGTCTAACATTTCCAAAAATAATATCTTCTAAAACTCAGTTTAGCCTATTATAAATATTACCTTTTCAAGGTAATTAAAATAAAAATCCTGCCAAAAACTCTTAAAGTGTGATGTGCTGGATGCCATATAGTAAACAAAAAGCTTATTGTACATTAAATAACTCAGATCATTTGAAAAATTCACAATAGTTAATTCTCTAAATACCTGTGAGATTTGAAATTAGCTCAATCAATTAGAATAGAGCTGGAAGGGACCTTGGAGGTCATCTAGTCCAACCCCCTGCTCAAGCAGGAGACTCTATGCCATTTCAAACAAGTGGCTGTCCAGTCTCTTCTTAAAAATGTCCAGTGATGAAGCATTTAGAAATTCTGATGACAAGCTGTTTCACTGGCTAATTGTTCTCATGGCATCCTAAATATAAAATTTCTCATTCAAAAAAATCTCTACATCTTTACACAGACACACAAACCAATTGTTGCTAACAGGAATTCCTCAGTAAAATAATTTGATTTATCATTCAATGACAGCTTTAAAGGCTTGAAATTCTTATAGGTATTTGCTGGTGAACTCATTGCCATGATCCATATTCCTCAATAAAGTAGAGTGAAAAAGGGGGTATTTTGTTTATAGATCATATGTCTGGAAAAATAATCAGAGCCGCAAAGATTCCAATCTCAGAAAAGGGACCTTAACATGTTTGGTTATGTTTCGGATTGGGGAGTGTTTATTTCTCTACACCAGGAATATCAAAATCAATTTCATTGAGGGCTGCATCATGATTGTGTTTGACTTTGGGGGCTGAGGTAGGTGTGGCCAGGATCATGGCCAGCTTGATGTTACTGGTGACTGGGGTGCCTGTGGTGGCCCAAGTGCTCTGCCAGCAAAAACAGAGCTTGGTGGGCTGTGTTTGTGCGCCTCCAGGCCTTGTTTTCAGCCGCAATCGCCTCCTGCAGCCTTCTGCCAGCAAAAATGGAGTTCCCTATTGGAAACGCCCTGGAAACAGTGGGACGATCATTCACTGTTTCCAGGACAGCCCTGTGGGCCAGATCTAAGCACTCCATGGGCCAGATCTGACCCCAGGCCTTGAGTTTGACACCCGTGCTCTACACTAATTTATAAATAATTGCACTTGTACACAAATAACACTTGAACATATTAAAAGCTTACTTCAGGAAAATTACATCTAGATAGAAGAGTGTATGTTTGCAATCTTCAAACAAAATAGGATATAGTGAAAACATATTTATATTTTAATTATTTAATAAAACATAATTTGTTTCATTCAAATATTTGAAGACATAGAAACTGGGACAACATGACTTCTAGTTCTTTCTTAGGATGAAAGCCAGTTGGATGACTTTGCCCAAGTAAGATCTGGTGGGGATATCCTTTAGTTTGTAAACACTGGTTTACCATCTAGCATTTTATGTGCACCCAGACATATATTGACTTATTCATCAAGCTATATATTATTTATCTCCTTATTTTACAATACCTGCTATTTCCCATCTCATACAAGTTTTGGGTATAGTTTGCAGTAATAACATTAAAAATACAGAAATCACTTATCCCCAGACTTAGTAATATAAACATAAATAAATAATAAGGTATTCCATATAGAAATCAGTAGAAATCACACACACACAAAAAGCATGCCAAATGGCTGGTTAAATAAAATGATCTTTACTACCATGTGAAATACCAGTAAATCTCAAGTAATAGGATGTTCTACAAAATGGAGGCCACTATGATTTGATTCAGGGAAAAGACTCTTTGGTATTCTCTATACATACACATGTGGGCTGGGTACTTGGAGGGATGTAACCTGAAATACCTTGGAGCCAGGTAATGTAAGTGAAATCTGGCATTTTGAACAGGACTTGGAATCTTATTCCAAGATGATTCTTGGAATCAATGAAGGAAGCAGAGAAATATATATTCCACTGTGGTATAGATTTGTACCTGCTAGTAACCAGGTCAATGCATTTTGTACCAAATGAAGTTTCTGGGTCACACTACTCCATGTAGAATATTTTAGAATAATTTAATTGTATAATGATGAAGGTAAGTGTTATATTGGGCTTTGTATTCCAGCTAGGGCTGCAATGGGTGCAGTGACAACAGGGTAAAGGTCTCCTGCATACAGGTTAATCCAGGAGGAACTTCAGCTGTGGACTTGCTATTTCAAGAGAAAGGTCCTTATCCTTATTATAGAACCATGTCTAAGTCAATAGATGGTTGTACAAATAGCAGTTCCACATTTCTATGATTATATTTGAGTTTGTTTCTACCTATTCAGACTCGCATACCCTCAGATATAAGGTTAGGATTTTCAGAGCATCTCTGGCTTGGCCTAGGGATATCTAGTGCAAAAACCAAAGAATTATCATGAGCCATGCAGAGTCACATATGTGAGATGGATAGCTGTGTAAACAAACAAACAATCAATCAAGTAAACAAACTCTCCTAACAACCTTATGTTAATGTTAAACAGCAGAGAGAAAAGGCTAAATCCTGCAGACTTGACTACATCTCTCCTTCTAACTACTTAGAATGTAGGGGTGGAAATAGGGGTGGAACTACCATAAATCCTGCAGATTATCCAGTGAGATACCATGGCTGAATAACTCAAAAGTTTCTGAGATACCTAAGAGTTTCCACCACAAAGAAAAAAAAGTACATCTACACCAGAAATCCCAACATAGGTCTTCTTCCAGAATAATCTGTTGCTTTTATGTTGCACCCATTATCCGTATAGTGGTAAATTTTAAATTGTCTATGTATGTGGCTTTCTGTTTTTAAATCAAGGTTTGCCTTAATTTTAAATCTGTTCCTAGGAGAAAAAAACGATATAAAACTCATCAAATGTATATTATGGCCTTAGAGTTGCATTTTGTTCTTTCGCTACTCAAACAATATATGAACCTACTTGCAACTGTTTTTCCATTCAAACCTCCACTTTCCAAAAATAGCAGATAGGAATATCTCCCTTTGTTGCAGAGAGATGATACAGATATTATCTAGTTGACTCTGATTGACCTTAAACAAGCTCTCAGAAACTTAGTACAATAATGCAGGGAAACTAGCTGATAATCAATCCTCAGAATGATGGCTTTGGCCAATAAACCAAAGAAGCTGAACTGGATTAAAGAAGGGCAAGAGACTACAGATAAGGAATCTTAAATACCATGAAATAATATATCAGGATTCACTGTCATCAAAAGCACACATTAAATTTCTGGTTCTAGCCTTCAAAGAAACTTTCCAATAGTTGTAAAATTATTCTGTTGGAAAGACAGAAAACACATTCCTACAACTCTGAAATAATTTGCTACCATATCTTAGCTGTTCTATGGCTTTACAGATAGGTCCTTACCCTAATTACAAGTAAATGCTGAGGAAATGCACACCAAGTTCCTAAAAGCAGAGTTTCACACATTTAAAGATATAGCATGGACTGGACAAGTAAAAACTGAGGGAAAAGTGTGCCTTTTAATATTTAATTATTGGCTTAAATGCATTATTTCCCCATAGGACTCAATCTTCTTGCTCTAATCAGCCAATTTCAGTCATCATGGTCTCAAGCAATTTTGGTAAACTCTCATAATATGGCCTATTATAAAATATATCTATGGAGTTTATGCATGTTTTAGAATGTATCTGGATTAAGAAAATATCAGAGAAATGTTTTTAGACATTGGATACAAACATGAAACTACTCTGGACTCCAAGCACATCAAAGAACAACTAAAACAACCCAGACAGCAACTGGCTACCTATGCATTTTTTACTTCATTTGCTTTACTATTCTGACTTTTGCTCTTTACAACTAGGTTTAACATCTTATTCTCAATAATTTTGTTTTGGGTGGGGGATTTAGTAAAGCTCATGATTTGACAAGCTTGTCCCTGTGATTCTGATCCTGTTGAGCCCATCCTTTATATGATACTTCACATGATTTATAATGACAGGAAGAATTTCATCTTTATTTCATTATCATGTGACCTAGCTCATCCTGATGAATTTTATGGTAATATTCTTTTATCAACAAAAAAAGTTTTATTAGACATAATTTGATAAAATTTTGCATAGCAGCTGGCATTACCCATAAACAAATGACCTTGAATTCTACTGAAGGATATGTACATATGGGTTTCTTTACTTTTTTGTTTTCTTTTTAAATGTCGTTTTATTTTTGATTGCTTATGATTGATACATGACAGAATGGCTGGATGGATTGGGTGATGGGAAGGGATCCAGATAATTTACTTCCTTTAGTAATCTTTGTGATCAAAGCCATCTTCACCACTTTTCCACTGGGAACAACTTTTCCCAGAAAGTGACAATTAGAGATAGGGCAGAAGATGGCTGGAATGAGAGATGTCTTTTTCAAAAAAGAGTTGACCTCAATCTCCCTCAAAAAAGCTCTCAGATCCATCCATTCATGCTCTTCCTAGTTGCCTGAAGGAATAACAGGGCCCATAAGTGATTGAGTTTATGGAACTTCCTTTAGGAATCTTCATCAAGGTCAGCTAACATTACCAGTGGTAACTCCATTATCACATTAAATTTGTCCAACTGGTATCTAAATGAACAGGAGACTTTCTATGTGCAAACAATTTCACCAACATGTCACAACAGCTCATCTGAACATTATCCATGGTACTGCTACTGAAAAGGAAATGAGTTATTCTTAAAAAAAGCTATATCACCATTGTTAAGTGAATCCAGCTTCCCCATTGACTTTGCTTGTCAGAACGAGGCAAACAGTGATCACATCAGTGGTGGGATTCAAAAATTTTTTTAACTACTGGTTCTGTGGGCGTGGGTTGACGGGCATGGCAGGGGAAGTTTACTGTGAAATCTCCAGTCAGGGGTGGTATTTGCCAGTTCTCCAAACTACTCAAAATTTCCACTACCGGTTCTCCAGAACTGGTCAGAACCTGCTGAATACCATCTCTGGATCACATCTCTAGGACTCTGCAACTCATAAATATGAGTCAGTTGCCAAGTGTCTGAATAAGGATGTAAGGAATAAGGATCACCTGACCATGGGGATGCTACAATGGTTGTGAGTGTAAAAAATGGTCATAAGTCACTTTTTTCAGTGTTGTTGTAAAGTTGAATGGTCTCTAAATGAACTGTTGTAAGTCGAGGACTACCTTTATTTTAGGATAACCAACTGAAAAAAATAACTCGGGAGCAATTTTATTCAATTCTCTGACTGCCTCTGAACTTCATAGGATGGCAGCTATGTGCTAGCACTGCCTTCCAGGTCACTAGAAAAGTCTCGAAGCACAGGAAATCACCTGCACTCATCATTTGCTTCTAACGAACAATTCAAGTCGGTCCGGATGTTGAGTCATGGTAACTAGAGTTGCTTTTCTTTTGGGTTTGAAATGTTTTGCTGCTTAGCCAAATAGCTTCTTCAGTTTGACTAATCAACTTAGGGGATCTCATATATGTCCTCTAGGGTAATTTAATTTTTTCACCTATATAGACTTGTTAGGCTAGGGTTATTAAGTGTAACCTCCCTGGTGGACTTTTGAAATGGTCTTGATCTTTCTGGGGATTAATGCAAGGGCAGCCTTTAAAAAAATGAGATTCAAGATGTGTCTGAGGCCTCCACCTCTATTGAGTGAAAGATTTTTCTCTTTCTTCATCAACATCATCATTATAATATTTTAATGACCCCCATAATCCCCTGCGGGGTGGAATCTGAGCAACTGAATGAATTTGAGTATTTACTGGCCAGATGCCCTTCCTGTCACCAATGCGGAGTTATATTCAGCAGATATAATCTCATTGTGCCCAGAGAGAGAAAACTCTTCCTCTACCTAGGATCAAATTCACAACCTCCTGATTGTGAGACAAGAGCTCCACCTATAGGATGGAACATCAATCTAAGGATTTTCCTCTTCAAGATAAATAAATTCCTCTCTATCTATCTTCCCTGTCCAAAACATGAACTTTATGATCCACAGAAGAGTGTCTTCTTCTAGGTGAAAGTATACTGCTGATTCTGATCCTGTGGTGTTGGGCCTTGTGTATCGGGTGCTTGATTTTAGGATTTAATCCCTAATGGAAGCCTATCAGCTTGACTCTAAGGGATTAAAAATAACATAAGCTTAGTAAAAGGATAGATGATAAGTAATTTAGTATTATATTATCTAGGCAATAATATGTTCATATAGTAGTATCCTCAGTACATTTCCTAACCAAATAATGCCTGCAATACAGCTGATGTTTTTAAGATGGACAAATTTTTTATACTAAGCTGGTAATTAGGAATTTTTTTAATGTCAATTATAATTGCCTTAGTTCCAAATCAAGGCATTTTGACTTCAGGAAGTTTTAGCAACACAGACATCTTCTGAGTACTAATACAGTTATTAAAAGCTGGCAGAAAGCCAAAATTCAATTGTATCTTGGTAGTACTTTATCATTATTCATGATTTAATCAGGATACTGAATATGGTTTACATCCTTATTCAGATTTACTTATACATGCATTATATGCTTGCTATTAAAATTGTTTCCTACCATGAAATTTTTCAACTAAGGTTATTCAGAAGTGCAGTCTTCCAGTCTAAATGTTTTTCTATCATTTCACATTATGAATAAGGAATTACCCATTTATATTTACTCTATTTAAGGCAAAAAATATATGGGAAGATTGAAAGAAATTGGGATCAGACCAGATTTAATGAAACTATCTTTGCGTTCAAGAAAAAAAAAAGTTTTAATCTTTTCCTGAATTCAGTTTATTTCCTGAATTCAGTTTATTGGCAAGAAACAAATGTAAGGAGAGGGAGGTAGGCAGCAATGGTGGAATTCAAATATTTTTGCTACTGGTTCTGTGGGCATGGCTAGGTGGGTGTGGCAGGGGAAGGATATTGCAAAATCTCCAGTCAAAGGTGATATTTACCGGTTCTCCAAATTACTCAAAATTTCTCCAGAACTGGTCAGAACCTGCTGAATACCACCTCTGGAAGGTTCTTGTAGTATGATGTCATGATGGTTATTCATAAAATATTGTAAGAGGAAGACTGAAAATGGACGCTTGTTGAAAGCTTAGTGAATTTGGATATGGTTTGCATCTGGAGAAAAAGCCATTTGAAGCTGTTAGTGCCAGGCCAAGCCACTTCTACTAAATACTTCAAAAATACTTTATATATTTTTATTTTGTCAGAAATTGGAGTTTGTATAAATCTTTATAAAGTTGAAGTTATTTTAATGTGATTCAACTAATTCAGTATTTCATAATACAAACCAAGATTGATGGAGGGATCAATTGAGATACATGACATGGAGAGAATCATCGTATCAGTCATACCAGATGCACCCAATTGTTTGACAATAAAGACATTTTGCCAGATGTTATGGCACTAGTTCAAAAATGCAGTGAACAAGTTATGAATTAACATGAGATCACTTATGACCAGTCCCTATTCTGGGACCCAATCTATTTTCAGAAAAGAAAGTGGTTTTGGAACAGAGAGCTAAAGCTTTTTTTTTAAAAAAAAAATACCTTGTTTCTTGTATTTATACTGGAGTAGAAGCTAATATTATCTTAATAAAGCTGAGTCAGAAATAATACATTGAATGAATAAAAGCCCCGTTTATGAATCAACTATACACATGCCTATTGACATATCAGTTCAATTGAATTCAGTGGATTTACTTCCAGATAGGGGAATTTATATAGGATTAGTGTTTTGAGATATTTTGTCTAAATGGCAATTAAGCTACAGCTAGAGGAAGATTAATTTTATCCATGTGATTATGAATATGGATATGATATATTTATTTATTTTACATATCTTCCTTTTAAAAACAACTTCAACAAATTTTACTCTAGTCAGCTCATTCATTAATTTCCAGCCAAACATTAATCAGTTACTTATCTTAGTAGTCAAAAAGATTACAGTTTATTGTATAGTTTTATTTCCAACATTATTCTTAATTTCCCTTCTCAAATGTAGTCATTTTTAAAAGGATTGGATCCTAATAGATCAATGTATACAGCGTATAAGATTCTAGAATTATTATATCAGAAAAACATTTCAGACTTCAAAAAGGTTAACATTTTGATTTGTTTTTGTTTTTGTTTGGCTCACATACTTAGTTCATATTGGACAAATTATCAAGAAAAATGTCAAAATGGACAATTATAAGATTGTTTATGGCTATTATTATTTTCTTCTGACAGGTTGGGAAATGCTAGTGTACTTTTTCATTTGTTATTACTTTGTGCTTAGTAATTAATCAATTCTTCCCCCAAGAATATCCAGCCAGAATATATTCTCAATTTTGGGAATTGTGAGAAAGAGCTGGAAAGCAAGGATAAAACAAGGATATAATGGGATAGCTTCCATTCACTTTTAATACTAAAGAGATGTGTCGCTTCACTCAGCTTCAGTTTGCAAATATCAGTTTGGGGAACCAAATAAACAAGTAAGTCTATGACAGAGTGGAAAATCTGTTGAAAACCACATCAGTGCACCATGAAATCCACCATTTTAAAAAGCATTTTATGCTCCTATGTTGAAATGAGCATGATGCAGCGTAGTCTGTTTGAAAGGAAAGGATCAAAACAAATAGAAATGATGGATTTTTCTCTCTATTTTACTAGTGACTATTCTTGGGCATAACTTGTGGGTATGTGAAAAGTGGAAACAGATTTGGAAGAGCAACTTCTTTGATGACGAATAAATAGAAATAGGCATTATTGTATGGAAAGAGAAGGAAAAAAAAGAAAGATTTCTAAAGTATAGTTCAGGCTGTTGACTAAGAAAGGGAGGTTTATTCCTCTTCAGAATAAACAAACAAAGAAAAATAATGAATTGTCATTAGCAAAGAGATTAAAAGGAAGAAGGATGTTCCTCTTTGGTGAATAGAGATCTGAATAAAACAGCCTCAAAGAATTAAGTACATGGAAATGGTAGTAGAACTGACCTACTTTTATTTACTCTTTTCAAATGACTGGTAAACTCCATTGGTGAAGTTGTAGTGGGTGCAGAGTGCATGGAGCCAGACCAAATTGGACCAGGCTTCTGGATCATAAACTAGCTACAGTGGCTGCCTGCTTTCATTTGAAGCTGTTGGTCTTAATATATTTACAGCCTTTCATAATTTGGGATCAAGGACCACTTAAGTTCATTTCAGCATCCTCAAGCATTATGATTAAGCTCTGATCAGAGTTTTATTAAATACAATTGTCCAATTGTCAGGCATAGGGAAAATGCTTTTTTAGTGATTGCTCCATATTAATGGGAAGGCAGGGTAGTGATGAGCAGTGGGTTTTTTTTTAATTAAAATGCACCTTCAACTTAAATAATAATGTTACATGTCTACTCACTAAATTTATAGAAGAGTTTATATTCATGGTCTTTCTACATGTGGTCTATAAAGCTTGTTTTTTTCTAAAAACATTTTAAAGAGAACCCTTTTCTCTGCTGCTCAAACCCACATCACCATTATGTAGAGTGTAGAATTCATGCTGGTTAGCCTTTCTAATCTTTGTAAATAAAATCTGTGTTCTTTTGATTATTGTGAATTAAATGAAGCATTTCACTCTGACATTCTGGATAGGTCAGTGAACCATGTTACTGTTTCTAGGACATGTTGCCCTTGGGGTCTGGCCAAAACACTACAGTATGATGGATCTCTTCCTCTACATTATAAATAAGCAAGCATGTTATGACATACACAACTTTACTTGTTTGTGGTTTTTTTTGTATTTTAATCATAGTTGAAGCTTAAATAACATTTCAACTGTTTTGCGGTATTTTATGCAGGAGGTTGCAAAGCTTGACTAAACAAAAATGAAGTATCATCAAAGGACTCCAATTAAAATAATATTAGATTTTGAGAGAATAAGCTTAAATTGAGTTGAATGTTGATGTAGTTTTGGTACAATATACATTCTCTGAACTTACGAAAGGAGATGTCTCTCTATTATCTATCTATCTATCTATCTATCTATCTATCTATCTATCTATCTATCTATCTATCATCTATCCATCCATCTACCTACCTACTTACCTACCTATAGTATCTATAACTACATTATCTATCAAAAGAACTAAATCATTAGTCAAGTAGCTAGTATTGGCAAATAATATGAACACTATGCAGATAATATTTTAAATATTTTAAAATGATGCCCAATAAAGAAAGAAAGAAAGAAAGAAAGAAAGAAAGAAAGAAAGAAAGAAAGGCAAGCAGAAAGAAAGAAAGAAAGAAAGAAAGAAAGAAAGAAAGAAAGAAAGAAAGAAAGGAAGGAAGGAAGGAAGGAAGGAAGGAAGGAAGGAAGGAAGGAAGGAAGGAAGGAAGGAAGGAAAGAAAGAAGCATCCAGTCAAATTTAGATCCAGATAATAGTATAACAAGCTATTCCCCCTCCTCCCATTGTATTTAATATAACAATAGATTTGTATTCAAATGCCAGATTATCATTAACAGCTGGCATACCTGATCATTCTGTAAAATGTCATGCAGAAATAAACTGTGCTGATTGTTCCCTTTCCTATTTGTAAAGAAAATAGATGCCTTAGGAGTGAGGAAAGTGATAGTGCAGATAAACAACACATCCCATGTATAGATGAAAGTCAGCCAAAACTGTAATCCTAACATATTTATTAGGAATCATGAATAATTATAATTCAACAATATGTGTAAGCCACCCAGTGTCATCTTATAGAGGAGATGGGTGGCATAAAAAGTAATAAATAAAATAAACTGGCAACATAAAGTGGAATTTCCTTCTTTGTAAGCATGTATTGGATTTATTTCGGGTAATGTAACAAAAATACCACAAAGTTCAAGTGATTCTTGCTTATTGTGACACAAGATCATACTGTAATAAGCCATGAGAATAACCTTTGGAGTCAGGAAGAAGAGCCACATTCCAGACATCAGTTTCATACATGAAATCTGAGTCCAAAGGAGAAGGAAGAGCAGAGAACATTTCAGAAGAACCTCCCCACTTTTCTGGAAATCAAAGGCAGAGGAAGGGTAAAGTACTTTCCAGCTTGCAAAATTGTGTTATTGTAACCTTACAGAAAAAGCAATATTTGGATTCATAATTTTGGTTTCATGATCTCAACTACCTTGAAGATTGACACATACATACCGACACTACACATTTCCCTAGCACTTCTTTCTATTGTAACCCAAATTATTGCCCTCAATTGTCTTTTCTGGGATCTACATAAGAAAGAAAGATTCCTGCTGGATCAAATTAACATCTATCTAATCCAGGGTTTTGTTTCATGAAATATCAAAGCAGATGCATCCTAGAAATTTGTAGCAAAGCAAAAGATCATAGCAACGAGCAGATCTTATAGGATGCTGTCATTGATTCTAGTATTATTTAAACCAGGAAGATTTATAATCAAACAACGTCATCCTTCATGAATACATTTACTGTCTAAATTGGTGATCATTTTATTCCTTATATGGGTAATTGGGTAAATCATCACTTAATGTGTAATAACCAAGTGGTAAATAAGCATTTGGGAAGTTGGATATGTGTCATCAAATGAAGAGAAAGCAAACTGTTCATTCATGTGTGAAATATCTTTCAACAAAGAGCACAACAGACTCATTATGAGGGTAGATCTGCCCTTGCTCGATCTTGGAATTTATAAAGCCATTCATCAAGTATTATACATGCTACTTCAACTAAATACATATAATACTTTTTTTACAATAAGGCATAATAAATGTTAATAAATAATAACAGTCTCTCTGTGTGAGTTTGTATATGTATGTGTATATGTTGTGTGACAGGAAAAAAACAGTTTATTTTTAACTGCTCAAGATCTGATTCTAATGCTTTATATTACTTCAGAAACAAATTTCTATTTTCCATCTATTCCCTCCCCCTAAAAAAACAAAAACAAAACAGACAAATATTCTGTAAGAAGAAAATCACAAAACACACTGCTGCTCCTGCCCAGGTTTAAATTTATACTCATATAAACTGGATAAAGACAAAAATGATTGACTCTAGACGTTTTCTCTTAAAACAATAAAATATTTTCCAGCATAACTTCCACTGAAGTTTTGCCATTGCAATTAAACCCAAAACCACCAAACAAAAGAACAATGAGGTTGTTGCACATGTGTTATCACACTGTTTTATCATTAAAGTATGTGCTTGAAATGTACGGTGTATTACATTAGAATAAAATATTTAAAGAAAACAGATTTGACTCTTCTGTAGATTTCTTGTTCTGTTTGTCAGATATTCAGTGAAACATACTTCTATTTGTTCGTTTATTGCACACAGTGATCAGAATTTTCATACCTGACATGAAAACAATGATTCTGTGTAACCATTTTTTTCCAGTTATAGCTTTGTTGTCAATGAACGGTTTACAAGTTTCAGAGGCAGTTGCACTGAGAATATATTACAGTTTGTAAAGCAAAATTCTATGGACATCTACTTTGAAGATATTTCCACTCAAAATACTTTAGTGCATAATATTACAGGCTAGGTAACTTACAGAATTGTGTTTTGATTGTAATCGAAACTAGATTTTTATTCAAAATTGTATATGCAATGGAAACAAAGGCAACTGGTCTAGTTTATATTTATATCTGTTATACATTTTCAGCCATACTGCATACATATTGAAAATTATTGTTGTTGTTCAACTTCCTTCAAGCCAATATATGATTTTATGAATAAATTCAAAACTATTGCTACTTTAATTCTGATACTCTTAATTAATGTTTGTTCTGTTATACTTAAAAAAAAGTCTATAATAGAAATAAAGGTGGAATTCCTTATCTTTAGTAAATTAGCATTGTAATTTCACAATTAAGATGTAGAGGTCTGCAATCAGAGCTGTGAAATTGATATTCAGAATTTACATAACCAAATTATATCTGTACATTGTAACCTCTTTCTAGAAGAATTATGTATTTACCATCCCATTATCAACCATGGAGTTTTATACATAAATAGATAACTGGTAACATCTACAAAATATGGTACTTGTGGAAAATGGACTTATTTCTGAGTTCCTTACAAGGAAGGTAAAATACAATATTTTATACATTGAAAGTGGCATTGGAAAACACAATACATTTATATGCTAAGCCAAAAATACATTTCTTGGATTTTAAAGTCACATTCTAAATAATTACATATTACTTGTAAGCAAGCATGTTTTTAGAAACAAGGAGTTGGTCTTTCTAGAAATTTCATTTAAAACTTTTAAATTAAAGGCATGAACATTATTTTTTCCCTATGGAAAAAGTAAATAAATAAAACTTACCTGTGGCATCAAACCCTTTAGCTTTAGAAAAAAATGAATACAAAAATTGTTAATAAATATCTGATGAAAGGAAATAGTAGTCCTTTCGAGTTTGGAGCTTTTGAGAGCTTTGAGAAGCAACAATTTCCTGCCAGTAAAAGGCACTTATGTTTTTGGGTTTGAAAACTCGTAGTATGTCACTGGTTACTGCTTTCTATTTTGGGTGTTCCTCATAAAACACTGGCTCTTTTGTGTAAAGCATCATAATTCTTCTCTGATGTTGAGGTTGAATCTATAGTTAAAATACAGCTAGATAGTGTTTGTGAACAAAACACACACAAAAAATTCTTTTCTTTCTTTCTTTCTTTCTTTCTTTCTTTCTTTCTTTCTTTCTTTCTTTCTTTCTTTCTTTTAATGGGAAAAAACTGAATTTCAAGTACACAAGTAGTAATAATGTAATACATTTTTCATATGTGTTTATATATGAATGGGACATAGACATCATTTATAGATTAGTGACGGAAACAAATTATCAAGTATCAATGAAATGAAATACAGGAATGACTTTTCTTACATTAATCAAATCAAATCAAACCTTTATTACATCCAAACACCAGCACATTCTCAAGCTAAATCTAACTATTTGAACATAAGGTTCATTCATTTAGCTGTCAACACAATGTTATCCTCCACTATTTCTTTAATATTATTTCCATTTTTGTCAATGGAAATAATGTCGAAGAAACAACATTTACTGACCTGAGATCCTGCATGGAATTGCCCCATGGTGAGTTGTCCCATGGCGAATTGGCCATGGCCAGATATCTCATGGCAAGTTAGCCATGGCAAAATGGCCACAATAAGATGGCTGCAGGGGTTGGCCTTAAGATGGCATGGCAAGATGGCTGAGACAAATTGTCACATTCTGTTTTGGGTAGGCCTGAACAATCTAATTATGAGCCTAGATTTGGGGTCCTAAGAATGCAAAGGTTCCCATTTCCTGGCAATGTTAATATCTATAGGTTATAATGTATCATGGCTTCTATATGTATTTTTTAAATTCTGTTTTAAGTGGTTTAATTGATCTTATGATTGTTCATCGCCCATGAACATTTATTTGAAATGGGTTGCTATTGGAAGGAAGGAAGGAAGGAAGAAAAGAAAGAAAGAAAGAAAGAAAGAAAGAAAGAAAGAAAGAAAGAAAGAAAGAAAGAAAGAAAGAAAGAAAGAAAAAATAATGAACCTGTCTTTTAGAGCTATCTTTTCCATGAATGCTGTAATAGCATAATGGCTATAACTCTGACGTTTTAAATAGATGGTTAGTAATTCAAAATCCAACAGAAATATTTTAATTACTCTTCTTTTTTCTTTCCCCTGTGTCCTTTTCCCTGTGTTTTTTTTACATAACTCCAGCAGTGCATCAATTCATTATTTTTATATTATTCATTATTTCACTGTAAAAATCTCAGCCCCCAGATTTAATTTCACTCTTAACTCCCAAATATTCTGTAGCTAGAAGTAAAAAAGCTAGAAGCTCAAACACAGTATGTAGAATAAACAAAATTAGAGAAGAGAGGTATTGATATATGCCTCTTTAAAATTTGATTTTCTTTTAAGTATCCACAACTGTTTTACTTTTAACCAGCATGAAGTGAAGTTCACAGGAAAACTGGATTGGTGATAAAAGATTCAAATACTGAGAAATATCTATGGTAACATTTCAAGTGGATGAATTTCTTTAGGGTTTTTATTATTTTATTCTGTTCTACTCCAAAACCAAGAAGGCTCACAATGACTATCTTCCTGTAAAATAAAACATTGATAAATAAGAAGAAAAAGATATAAAATACATAAAAGTATAACTAAAAAAAAAGTCAACAAAATTAAGCAACCTTTTACGTGGACCACAACCACATCTTCTTCTGCACAGGATAGAACAAGTGTATCCATGAACATAGCTGGCTTGTTATCCACTCAAATGAATTTCCAAAATATGAGAATTTCTATTGAAAAAATACTACTTACAAAAGGCTCCGTTTACCATTAAGAGTTGTGAATTAAAGCAGTTGAGTCTTTCTAATAGGGCAGGGAGTTAAATATGGAAAAAGTTAACCCTGCTCATAACCAAGGTCTGAAACTGTTTTTATCGATGACATCGAATGCCATTAATTTCACCCAGAAACTGATGGCAATCTGTGTGGTTCTTGAAGCAGTGGGGTCTCCCTAGTATACTAGGATGCACTTATTATCACCTGGCAGCGCATACTATTTCAATTGTACCTTCTGAATGTTCTGTAAAAGTAGCCCACAAAGAGTGCATTACAATAATCCAAGTGAAAGTTGACCGCCAGTGTGAATAACTGAGAAGGAGCTTATGTTCCAGAAATGCTTGCAACTTTTATACAAGATATAACCATGAAAATATTCTCCAAATAAGAAAACCAACCCCCTAAGGAGTCCCCCCAAAGACCATCTCCCAGTCCTTCAAACATTATTGAAATGAATAATCCAGGTAAACCAACCTTCAAGAAGGATCCTTCTGAATTGAAGCTGGGCTTGTCCTTTATTGATTTGCAAAGGTATCCCTTCCGCATATTAAGTCATTGCAGCCAAAAAGTAGAATTCATTTTTCTTATAGATCCACCCTATTAATGTAGGACAAGCAACAAAGAACAATAAAGGATTGTTTCTTGGAAATATAGCAGTTTTCATTGTATTAGAGAATCTGTTCTACCACATATAGAAAATTGGACACAGCAGGTATATCATACTTGATAGACTTTGATTAGTGTTGTCTATCAGTCAGTAAAGCTGTAACACTTCATTTCTTTGGGGATGAGTTGAAGAGTTTTCCAATACATTTAGAGAGAGGAACTATTAAATGTATCACAGCATAATGTAATTACTTACAAACTGAGTTTTTTAAAAAGACAACGTGTAAATGTTTTGTGAAATTACCTTATATCACTTATAATGAATTGAATCTAAATACTGTGATTCATTCATGTCTCATCTAAGGTGAAAACTTTTTTCACCCTTAAATTTCCTAGTTTTTATTGCTTTCCTAGAAAATAATGTGTCACAAAATAATGTTATCTCCTCTATATCTCAGATAACGTAATATTTGTTCAGATGTATATACTATCTGGAGCAGCACAAATCCCCCTCCACCAATCTCTTGGGATGTCCCACAAATGTTTTGAAGGATTGTACCATGATTTCATCTGGTTTGAACAGCCTCCATTTCTTTTCACTGATCCCAGCAACTTGTGATGTCACAGGACTTCTGGTTTTGGAACCTGAAATGTTTGCCATAAAAAAGATTGAAAACTCTGCCCTAGGTTGCAAACAAAATAAGGAGAAAAATATTGTGGTAAGCAGCATCAAACTTGGAAGATCTTAACAAGCCTGTTTGGACTATTGAGCCAATAATTAAACCTGCCACTAAATTGATGGTCATTTGCAGAATCCCTCCATTCTAGCATCTTGAGCCTGTGCCAAGATCCAGTTTTTGCTATGTAACTGTGTGCAGTACAAGCTTTACTTTATTCATCTCTTTTCAAGCCCTGTAGTTCTGAACCAAAGACATTCCTCTCATTTGTACTTAATAACTAATGAAAAGACTTCCTGGTAAAGCTTTGAAAATCAATGGCAGTAATTCTCAGTTCAGCAGATAAGATTACCAGGAAAAAAATAGCTCAACTTGTGCCAGATGGTGCTTTTAACTTAAGGATAACTCCTTGTTATCTCTTTTCTGTTCCCCACACCTTGATTTTAATAGTTTTCAATGTGTAATATTTTTTTTATTGTGAAATTATTGTATCTTTTACTGTTCTCACTATTATAAATGCTTCTGTTTCATTGATAAATTTTAACTGAACAGTCTTCTTCACCTTTTGGTTTTTAGATGCATAAGATTATGATTATCTTATATTTGCCCTAGGTGTTTTAAAAGGGGGGGACTAAAAACACGTAGGTCAGCATACACGATATGAAATATATTGCTACAATTAATATAGATGTAGCAACAGCAGTAATAATAATAATTGCCTGCTGTTGGAAAGGTTTCCTAAGCACTTTATAATATAGATGCACTTGCTCTGTACAGTCAGTAGGTCTTAAATGGAAATAAAGGAATACAAACTGAGTGAATCAGGAAGGAATGGCAGTAAAGATTAAAATAACACTGAAAAGTACTGGTGCGAAACACAGAAAGCTATATCAGAAGTTAGGAAAGGAGTATGGAGATGCATAGTTGATGGAAGATATATGGTATCAGGAGTGAGAAGGATAGAACTGTAATGAACCATCAGCAGCAGCCAATACTTCTAAAAGTAAACCAGTTGGAAAAGCTACAAAGGGTTACATTAGCAGGCAGCCAAATTAGCAAACTAGCTTAATCAAGCAAATAAAGGAAACAAGAATCATCCTAGGTGTAAAACATCTCGGTTAGTTCAAGGGCTGGCAAGATAAATGGTAAGGTCCAGTTTCTCTGGAGACAGCTTTCTACTACCAGATGGAAAAGAGCATCCATTGTGAGCCTAGCTGGACATTCTCTAGATCAGCTTGACAATTGAGCAAAAGGATCCAGGGTGGGGGGGAACCTTTTTTTTTTTTAAACAAAGGAAAGCTTTAAAATGGTAAAGTAAGAAAGACTATCATTATAATTTAATCAGCCTAAGGTTTGGAAGATGATTGTTGTAACTAGGTACGAAGCACAGAGGGAAATCAGATTCCTTGAAGCAGTTTTGTCTACAAAGACCATGCCAACTTGTCTATTATTTGAGGAGAATTCTTAAAGAAAAAAAATGTTTCACTTTAGTATTCTGTCTTCTCTGAGCTAAGACATTCCAGTCTGCCTTGGTCTCCCATTTATTCCTTCCCCAAAGCAATCATTGGGTTTCCCTGAATCTTTGTCTTTATTCTCATTTTCATTCTCATTCTCTCCCTCTCTCTCTTCCTTTCCCTTCCTCTCCCTCCCTCCATCTCTTGTCTCTCTTTCTCTTGAAAAAAAATCTTAGAATCGTTGTACATTACAAACCAAATATAAGTTGACAGTACAATGTGACACAAGAAAGTTTTAGGCTGTGTTAAAAGAAGTCAACTTTTCTAATGATAGGAAATAACTAGATAACTGTGATTTGTTGGTCATTGTTTCAGAGATATTTCCTTATTTAACACTCATACTCCTAGGCATCCACACCAATACTTGCTATGTTTTCTTCACATCTTTGAGATCCCTTGCATCCCCAGACACCCTCCCAAATCTGTATCATACCCTCATGCAACATACATGAGTCACACTACATATGTTGTTCATTTTTGTGCACTGTCCCAATCTGCATAACACATCTTATGCATTCCTTCCCAACCTGATATCTTTTGCACCCATCCATGCACCTCTGTATATCTTCCCCAATGGGGGATATAGTATGGGTTGGGAAGGATGCACGGTAGTACATGGAATTACATAGGAGGCATGGTATGATACAGACTAGGGAGGGAGAACTTGTTTCACAGGTTGGGAGGTATGCACAGGGTTGCATGAGAGGTCCCATGTAGGTCAGAGATGGTGCATATAGGTGCAGCATCAGTTAGTAAGGGTCCATGGGGGTTAAGGAGAGAAGTGATGAGGGTTGGAATGGGCACACACTGGTCAGGAAGAGTGCATGAGAGGTGTCACTTTGCTTGTGGGAAGCTGGCAGAAAACATTAGAAATTAAGATCACGTGATTGTAGCAGCATGGCAGTGCTAATGCAGCAGCAATAGCTGAAGTGGTCACATCTTCCCTAAATTTCATTTCCATAATGATAATAGGTCCTGGCATTATGTAAATTACCAATTTGAGGTACCTTCATTCAGAAATTATTGTTCAATGGTGGATCATTTCACCCAACTGAAGTTACAAACAGACACGAGAAATAATATAAAGATAGTTCCACGTTATTCAATTCCACGCTCTATCTTGAAGCTTACAAAAAGAAGTTTAGTTCAAACTAACAAATGAATGCATTCTGTTTTCTCTGTGACAAAAGCTTTTCTTCCTTTTCGAAGGCTGATATTATGAAAGAAAGGCATAATGAATAATGATACATTCACTAATATTAAGGGATAGGAAGAATATATTAGTTGAAGAAAAATTAGAATTTACTTAGAAAGTAAATTCACTTAATATATATTTAAAAAATGTTGATATTCTTACATTTATTTCTTGTATACTCCCAGTGAAAACAGTGGAACATAATTCCATGAAACTGTGGATCAGAGTTTCAATTAAATTAAAGCTGTGTATCATAATTAAAGTGTTAAATTTAACAATAAGAATAGCTAGGGGTTGCACAAAATGGCACCAAAGTTTTGAACAATAGTCAGGAATGAAGGAAAACAATAAGGTAGATTCTAGTTCAATTTTGAAGCCTATATGAGAAGAAATGATTATGATTTTATCACTCTGCACAATGAAAGGAAAGATAAATATTGCAACCCGAATTAAATAAGAGAGGAACTACTTTGGTTTCATTGTAATTTCATTAGTTTAAAAAATGCACGGAAGAGTAACAGCCTTCCCTGTAATGTTATCACCTTTAATGAGGGTTAAGTGGAAAATATGAAATACCAAAAGAACGTGGAGTTTAGCATGAAAGATTATGAAAATGGCAGAATAAATTATTGAGATTATTTTATCAATATGACTGAAGTGAACAATAAAGCTGATTTTTTTTCCCCAGTGCAATTATTCAGGTGAACATAATTTTGTGATCCAGTATCTACAGTGGCATTATTTTCCTGTAGCATGAAAGAACCCTTTTAAAGTACACACACATTATTACAATATACAGATAATTAAGACTGATTAGCTGTGAACATTTTAAAATGTCTGTGCTGGTAATGAGCTATTTCATGAACTTAATTATAGGAAATAAAATATATTTATAAATAATAGGTACAATGCAGTCTAATTTAAGTGAGAGAAAACTCAGCTACCATATTTCTCTTACAAAAAACCTTCTTCATTTCAACAGGGAAAGAAGGGGTGTTGGTGAGAAAGAAGCTATTTGTGCTTCAAAACATTCCAAAAATTACCTATTGATTATGATACAAAGAGTAGTGAAATAAAATAGCCACTATGAATAAACCAGATAGCAAATGTTCCACACTATTAGTCTATTAATAACAATAGTACAGGTATCCCTCAACATATGGCCACAGTTGAGCCCAAAATTTCTGTTGCTTAGTTAATTTTGTCTCACTTTACGACTTTTCTTGCCACAGTTGTTAAGTGAATCACTGCATCTGTTAAATTAGTAACAAATTACTAACAATGAAATTAAGAGACAAAGAAGAGCCAATATATTATAATGTCTGGAATGCCTGGTATGAATGGTTTAAGAATAAAAAGAAATCAAAATGGCAATTAGGTATAGAATCAGAAACTATGTAAATACTTATATCTATATTCCTATAGATATATTCCTATAGATTCCTCATGATATAATGATCTATAAAGTTTTATTTTATGTTTTTAAATTTTGAAAACTAAATAAAATTTACTAATTTTTTTTAAAAAGAATCTGTTTCTTCATTGACTTTGGTTGTGCAAAAGGTGATCATATGACCCTGGGGCACTGCAACCATCATAACTAAGAACCAGTTGCCAAGCATCCAAATTTTGATCTCATGACGGTGCAGATATCACAGTCAAAAATGTGAAGAACAGTCCTAAGTCATCTTTTTCAGTGCCATTGGAACTGTGAACAGTCACTAAAGGAACAGTTGAAAGCTGAGGACTACCTATATAGTGTTTCTAATGGCAAATCATATCATATGTGTCCTATTTGTTGTACAGGAAAATTCCCTTCAAACCACTACCTCACAACAGCCCCCAAATTTTTGCACTGTGTCCATACTTTACAAAGAATGTGTCATAAATTTTCTTGTAAAAAAATAAAATTAGCAAATCCCACCAGTTCACAAAGGAGAGAGAGAAAGAGAGAAAGAGTAGCAGTTGGAGACAGAGTCACTTTTAAATACAGACTATATTTTACTAGCCATTTGAGATTAATTTAAGAGGTGATTTTGACATAAAACAGATTGTAGAAGAATGTGGAATTACATAAACAGAGCTGTTGTCAGATACCTCATCTTGCATAGGTACAAAACTAGCTTTAGAAGATTCTCTATATTTGTGTGATGACCCAGGGTGGGATACAAAAGCAACAAAGTCACAAAAACAGGTGAAGTCTCTTTAATTCCTTCAACTTGGCTTCAAAGGTCCAATTATCATTGGTTGGAGAAAAAACTCCCCCACAAACAGTTGCAAAAAGGAAGAACTTCCGTTCAAACTCAAAATACATATAAATTATAAATAGAAAAAAAAAATAACAACACAAACTACACTGAAGCTATTAATGAGACAAGGCAGGATGAAGGCTTGAAGACACCCACAGATATCGAAATACACACACTGGAAGGACGCCAGAACTCAGATAAGAACTGACAAACTAGAAATATTTTCACACTTTGCTTCCAGCACTGGCCCATGTGCAGTTTATCTTTTTAAACAGTCCTCACAGCTGCAGCCCATGAAGGGGATCAAGGCCCTTTTCTCCCCCATAGACCATGCCATTCACATTTCTCCCTTATCTGCTCCTCCCTGCATGCCCTAGAATGAAGAGGGGATGGGCCTGGGTCTTCCTCTGAATGCCCAGCCAGCCTGTGCCCTTCCCCAATTTCCTACACAACCTCTGGAGCCACACTCCCACTCCCTGTCAGCTGTTTCTCCTCTCCCTCAGAGTCAGTTTCTAACAGGGGCATGACAATTTGTTTATTAGCAAGAGTATGAAAAATACAGGCACAAATGTACCCATGCGAAAAAAAAGAAACAATTAATGGTACTTTGATAGAACCTTTGTAGCTATCATTTTAACATTTGTGCAATAATACCCCCAAAATGTACAAAAAACTGATTTCCTACTTGTTTCTTTGTCCTTCTTAATTGGCAATGATCCAGCTGCCATTTTGGATGCTGAAGGTGATGTGAAACCAGGCATATCATGCTGCTGATCTGATTCATTATGTTCATAAGCTGATCCAAATGCCAGAAATTTGCCTGGTTGATTCAAACAAATGGCACAGAACTAGTGGGGCCTGTATTTATGATATAATTCAGAGCCCCTCAGTACCTTTCCCCCCACAGGCAGACATTCAGCAGAATCAATACTGCTCAGAGAACAAGCTTAAGTCCCTTCCTTATGCAAAGTTGGATCAATGTAACGCTCCTGAAAGGATCCTGCCAGAATCCAATTGCCAAAAGTACGACTGAATTGTAGAAAGGTGAAAGCAATAATGATAAAGAAAGAATCTTGGCTCCTTTCAAAGCTAAATAATGATAATCTGACAAATGTTGTTCTCCCCTTTCTTCCCATGAGTAGGAACAGTTCAGAAGATAGTGTATGCCATAATTACCTCTTTAATTAGATTTTGTTTTAATGATCATAAGCTCTGTGCCCATCAGTTGCTATAACATCCTATCATTTAACAGAGCTACATTCTCTCACAATTATCTTTGAATTCAAACCTTTGTATAACAAGCTATAATCATTAACTTTTCCATAGTGAAATTTACCTTGTCACTTCGTATCATTGCCAATTGCATATTTCTTATAATGGTGATTTTTTTTTGTTTTTAATTAGGTGCATGAATTCTGTGTTATTCTTAGAATAAACAATTGTTTGGGTTCCTGCCCTTTGGATGTTCAGAATGAAGTTTTTATTGGGTATTTATTGGCAGCTTCAAACAAGAATATATACCTTAGTGATTATACACACAATACTGATTTATTAAATTTATCATGCCATTTGTATAGAAATTTAGCTACACTCCCTCCTCCCACTTTTCCCTTTAACAATAACCTATATGATATTAACTGGAACTGGGGCTGGCCACTAGTAATATATTTGCTAAGGAATGATCAATAGAGAATGTGAAGAGTATGATTCCTTTTCCATTGGGAGAAAACAGTATTTTTTTCTTCCAGTGGAAGAAGAATTGGAATAATTGCTGTATGATAATTTTTCTATCTGCAATATAAGTCACTTAAAAAGAAGGAAGGAAGTGAGTTGTGTTGCTGCAAATAAGGAGCAGACAAATTTAACAAGTAAAATAAAAAGGAAGGAAGGAAGGAAGGAAGGAAGGAAGGAAGGAAGGAAGGAAGGAAGGAAGGAAGGAAGGAAGGAAGGAAGGAAGGCAGGCTCAATAACAATTGTAACTGTCATTACCGAAATTGAAGAACATCAGAAAAATCTCTAGCCTTATGACAGCTTCAAATATACAAATGAGTAATGACATCATTAAAAACCTGGAGAAGAAAGCTATGGCAGACCTAGACAGTATACTAAAAAGCAGAGACATCACCCTGCCAACAAAAGTGCATATAGTCAAGGCTATGGTTTTCCCAGTTGCAATGTATGGCTGTGAAAGTTCGACCAAAAGAAAAGCTGAGCGCCAAAGAATTGAGGCCTTTGAACTATGGTGCTGGAAAAGACTCCTGCGAGTCCCTTGGACTGCAAGATGATCAAACCAGTCAGTCCTAGAGAAGATCAACCCTGACTGCTCTTTAGCAGACCAGATCCTGAAGATGAAACTCAAATACTTTGGCCACCTAATAAGAAGGAAGGATTCACTGGAGAAGAGCCTAATGCTGGGAAAGATTGAGGGCAAAAGAAGAAGGGGACGACAGAGAATGAGGTGGCTGAATGGAATCACTGAAACAGTAGGCATGTGCTTAAATGGACTCCAGTATATGGTAGAGGACAGGAAGGCCTGGAGAAATGTTGTCCATGGGATTGCGATGGGTCAGACATAACTTCACAACTAACAACAACAACAATGATATCATCTCAAAAATTATAATACTGTATATAAAAACAACCATATAAATAAAGCACAAGATTAAAGAACAGCTCCAACTCTTAAGGCAGTGATTATCCATGTTAGATTAAAGTATTTTTTTTCGAAGTCTTTTATATGAAGTTAGAAACTGGTTTTTCATCACTCAAATATTTCCTTATATTCACAGAGCAGGAACAAAAATGTGTTGAGAAAAGAACTTTCTTTATATATGTTTAGAAAGTTCTACATTGCTATTTTCTTTTTTTAAAGAAAATAAGTGTTTTCATTTTTTTTCTTTTATACACAGACACACAGTTCGAGTGGCCTAGTTTTTTAAATAAATTTGAGAAATCTTTTTGATGGACAACCACTGGTAAGAAACAGCAAAGCTATGATCAAATGCAAGGCATCTCCTATTGGCATTTATTGTATTTATGATTGCATCATTCTTGCTATTAATGGCAATCATTGCCTAGGAATCTAGTTGATTGCTGCTAGAGGAAAGACTGTCAGGAGTCCTTTAATCTGATTCAGCATGCCAATTCTGGCATTATTGCACTTCTAGTTTGCTCCACAACCAAAAACTGACCCATAATAACTTCATCATACTCCATTTTTTTTCTGTCTAAATGGAGATGTCTTCAGAATGTGTTGAATATCTACATGATGGTAATGATATGTCATTGCATCTACACAGATTTTACTGTAGATCATGATGATTGGGAAGAAAACAGCAAAGGAAAAGATTTATTTACAATTAAGAATTCCCTTAAAGGTGTAAACATGAGAGCACTTGCATAAAATATGTGGGGATTTTTAATCTTTTTTTTTTTTAAAAAAAGGATTATTCAGGGCCTAAATGAAATGTAAAGTGTGGATTCATTGAATCTGAATGAGAAACCTTGCCAACTTCCCCCATCTTTTACATATTTGAGTTAGAAGATTAATATCTCGGTGCCATTTATTGACTATTCTAAAGTACTACATCCAGGAAAAAAAAATTACCATCTGAGCAAATTTGTGCATCACATCTGATTATTTTATATGTCAAATCTCAAGATATATGACTCTTCCTCCACACATCTTCATGAAGATTTAATGGTTTATTTTTAACGAGTAAGCCTTTTTACCTCTTCCTGCTGTATTTTTCTGTCATGTTAATTGTTGTGAAGTAAAGCTGATAAATTTCTTTCTCTTCCTCCCCTTGAGAGTGGGATTTCTTTGCTTTTTTTAATACTGTACAGTACTCAATGACAAACCATTTCTGAAATCTTGCCAAGAAAACTGCAGGGAATAATCCAGGTGGTTGTCAAGAGTCAATATTCACTTGATGGCACATCCGTCCTCCCATCTGCACAAATGAGGTTCTCAAACATGCATTTGATAAGATCGGGGACTGCCTCTTCTGCCTTCTCTTGAACTCTCTTCACCACATATTTCTCCCCTCTATCTTGGCCCTTTTGTCCACCTGCTTGCCCACTACCACCTGCTGTTCCTGTTTTCCAGTCCTGCCTACCTCTACTCTGCCAACCAGTGGATCCAGTAGTTCATTCTTTCATGCCATTTGCTTTGATGCTCCTCCCAGGGCCTCTGTTCATGCACTAGCCAATTATTCCATTCACATGTCAGTCAGGGTCTCCATTCATGTCCTGCCCAGGGCTTTCTTTCATTAAAAAAAATAAATCCTAACACATGAAAGAAGGTCCCAGGTGCACCAGCATGAAATAAGGACCCTTCTAGACTAATTGTTTTTTCAGACTGGTGCTAGTGGAGACCACCTTTTGCATACCACCAGGGTATAAAGAGAGGCCCTGCCTGATGCTGTAGAAAGTCAGCCCCCAGCCATCCTCCCAGAGAATGAAATATATTGGGGAATATTAAAAAAGACAGGATAGAATATTCCCCCTAAAGGAGAAATGGGGGGAAATCTTAAGGGAGGCAGAAATCAGCACCAGTCTCCCGGCTCCAAGCAGAAACTGGGGAGGCCAGCTTTTAGCAATACAGATTTAGTAATCCATTTAGAAAGATTGGGCCAGACAGAAACTCCAGATTAGCAATTAGGCACGGCAAGATTAGCTTAGACAAACACCTAGGATGTGCAATTCCCCCTTTTGCCTATAGAGCCAGCCGTGATCCTATAGAAATAAAAAAGGTATAAAAATCTACCCTATTCTCAACTTTATTTTGTCAGCTGTCCCAGAATTGCATGCTGTGTGTGTGTTGATTCTGTTTACCAATAAACCACTTTCTTGGTGGCAGGCACAGGTAATATACATGTGGGTAGGTCTGACTGCACCTTAATTTTCTTCATGTGCCCATGGCTAAACTGTTGAAGATCAGTCATAAGCACCTTCATTCAGCACTGTCATAACTTTGAATGATTATTGAATGAATGGATATTAAATGAGGACTACCTGCATTGAGTCTCATAATTCCTTAAGTATGTTTCCTAACAATTTATTGGATAATTCAAATCATAAGAATATTTTGAGACCAATGTCTTTTTTTTTTAAATAGCCACTGCTGTTTTTTTAATGCAAGTAGAAATGATAGAATCATAGGATTGGAAGGGATTTTGACGAGGCATGGATCTAAAAAGCATGTAGACCTTAAATAAAGCCTCTAGGTAGATGTCTGCAGATTCAATAAGAGTGGAGAAGTATTGAGAATTAGTTGACAGCCAGCCAGTATGTGCACAGCAAGAAAAAAAGGATAAATATCATTTAAAAGAATGAGATATAACATAGTTTTAATAATAGTATTACATAAATTAGTTTGTAAAGCGTGTGAGTACAAGACTATTAGAAGATTAACATTAAAAGGTGCATGAAATGACTGTCAATAAATTATGCTCTCTCCTTAGATATTGTCTTTCATCTATATTTATGATGGCCTATCTCATACCATCCTATTCTTTGGCTAAACAACAGCAATATTGATCTTCCACTCTCTTCTAAAGGCTTCTGAGATGCTAGAAATCATTATCCTATTTTGAGTATGTACAACTGCTGAAGATGGCTATAGGCTAGGGATAAAATTAGTCTGATTAAGGTTGCTCTCTCTCTCTCTCTCTTACACAGACAGACAGACAAACAGACAGACAACATGTTGGAGAGAGAGATAGGGATAGAGACAGAGACAGAGAGACAGAGAGAAGGGGGAGAGAGAAGGGAGAGAGTGTCAGATTAGTTTGTGCTCAAGTGTAATAAACAATAGTAAAAAGCAAATCATAATAATTCATTTAGTTCTTATCCTTATCTCATTCTGCTAACAGGAAAAAAATCCTCCATAGATCTTTTTCTTCTCTCATGAGAGATCCCATTATCCAAAAGATAGGTGTAAAGTCTAGAAGATGTAAATTGTGTACAAGATGATTGATGTTATCGTAAAACAAAGTTGTTATCAAGGCTAGCGGGCATCTACCAAGTATTCTCTTTGATTTCCTCTGCTGAACATTTTTACAGATGTAAACATGCTTTGCCAAGATGAATGGAGTGGTAAATACAATAAACTAAGCACTCCTTGTATCAAAGAGGAATTAGGTTAAGGTTCTAGCCCCATCAGAAAGAAACTGGGAGAAACAGAAAAAGAAAAAAAATTGCAGATATAGATTTCATCATTCCTGGAGGATAAACTGAGGCCAAAATGAAAGTCTTTCTGAGTCGAAAGAAATAATTATTAAGAGAAAAACAGCCCTGCTGTGGGAAATCTTTTTATTTATTTTCTTCCTCTCCTACCAAAGGCATCTCAGCAAACAATGGCAGATGTTACCCTGGATAGGAAAAATGGCAAATGGCCATCTACTTCTGTTTGTGAGTTCTTTCTCCAGAGTCAAGCTGTTCTCTCCCCCCACCCCTCCATCTCATTCAATGTGCAATGTGCTTGTGAATGCTTGATTTGGTTGGAAAGAATGGAAAAATACACACACACAAAAGGGCAAAAGCTCTGGAATTCAATAGAAGGTCAAAATGGCAATCTTTTCACCAGGCCCCATTTCCTTTTGTGCTCTGACATCTGGCGCCCATTACTAGGACAAATTGAAGCAATTCAAATCATTAGAAGGGATGAAGGGTGAAGGAGAAGAATTTCTCCCCTTCTATAAACCCCAACCAGTTACAAATGCTGGGACTGAACTTCCTTCACCCCTCCCATTAAAAAAAAGCCATAATGAACTTGATGTCCTGAATTTTCAGCCTGTTACAGCACAAGCTCAACCTAAGCAATGTATAACATATTGTCTTTGTCAATCAGCAGTCCAACAGTTTGATGTATATTGCTCATGAAAATGCATTTTGTACTGTGATCCAAGACATCACATAGGTTCACTGTCGTTATGAGGAAAAAATATAGGCTCTCCCTGGAAAAATATACCAATGTGCAGCCATTCAACAGCTTTGTAGAGTTTCATCTTGTTTTGATGTTCGGCATTCTTTTTCTTGGCTGGCATCAATTCACTAAGCTGTGAAGCCTTTCATTTGAAGGATCACACGGACACAGTTAACAAACCTACCTAGGCCATATGCTACAGGCAACAATGTGTTTATAATTTATAAGTCAAAGTCAGATTTTCTTTAGAAAAATGGCGTTATTATGTTCAGAAACATTACCTTCCACGAGGGAAGCAATAGTTTTTATATTTAGACTTTTTCTGTTCAAAAACCTATGCCATAACTTAGATGGAGTTTCACTGTTCAACCCAGGCAGCTCATTCATATGAATAACCTCTACTGGTAACTCTTTATTCCAATAACAAAGTTTAGTTTTAAAAAGGGAAGGGAAGAGGGGTAGAAAGAAAATCAGGCACTCTTTAAAGAGTCCTTTGTTACAAATTGAATCAGGTACGTTTTACCCAAGGGAATGAAGCAAGCAGAGTCAATCTATTGCAACTGACTATTACATGACTGATATGCTGCCTACATAGACATCAAATTATCATCTTTAAAAAAATAGGAACACAATTAGCTCCATTGCATTTTTGGCTGACAGATATTTTTTATGTTCTGGAGCCTTCATCAGTACTTGCTGATATTTATAGTTTATAATACTCTGAACATTCTGTTATAAACACCAATTATTTGGACATGCAAGGAATATTTTTGCATATATTTTCCTTACCTTCAGAAGTTCTAGCATTCCAGCTTCCTCCCCCCCTTTTTATTTCAAAGCAACTGCAGTCAGTTGATAATTTAATTGAAAAATACAGTGGTAGTAGAGGAAGTTTTTAACTCTTCAGCCTGTTTCTTTGATCTAATCTTCCTTCTTTGAAAGTGGTTATTAATTTAATGAAGACAAAAAAATATCCCTGTATGAAATCACTTTGATTTTTTTTTAAAAAGCATACCTGATTATGGATTTCCTGTGTGACATCTGATTTATTCTAAAGTGTTACTTAATAAATGAGCCAAAATAGCGGTATCTTTTGGGGAAACCTTTATCCTGAAAAAAGGGAGAAAATTATTTTTGCTTTTAACAAAGCCAGATTATATGGGAATCAGTTTATATCTTCATTTAAATAATTTAACAAAGATATTATTTCTTCCTTCCCTTTCTCTTCCCCAAGATCACCATTCACTATTTTTCCCATGTATTCCCCCTCCCTCCCTTCCACTCCTCCCCTGTGCCTCCTTTAGAGTGTTTTACCTATGGATATTTGTTGGAAAAATAAAATGAAAGAGGCAAAGAATTTCCAATATTAGTATAAATGACAGCAATGTTTTGTAACTATAAAAACACACAGAGCAAAGTTCCAGCCACCTCATTCAAATTATGGTAATCTCCCTATAACATAAAAGCATTTTTCAAAACTCTAGCTGCTACCCAATTTAAGACCTGTTCCGTTTTCATTATCACCCTCTGCAAAATCACAACATCATTCTAGAAAGTGATAGGCCTTGTAATCTTTGCCTCGGAACTGTGAGGTTTCATTTCAAAAATCACTTATCATCTCTTTAGAGAAGTAAATGACATAATCAAATTGGACTCAAAATGGAGAAGCCTGTTTTATTTTTATGGACTGCCTTCACTGGTGTAGCTTTTCAGAGATTTCTTTGTTAAAGGAAGTAGAAAACGGCACTCAACATAATGCACAGTGTTTAAGAAAGTATATGTATCATAATGGTTTATTGGTGATTTCCCCATCTTCTGACTGATCAATGTTTTCCCAGAGAACCCTTATAATGATAAAGGTAGTCCTGACCTATGGCCAGATTTGGAATTAGAATTTCTGTTGTTAAGCAAGGGATTTGTTAAGTGAGCTGTGCCCACTTTTATGACCTTCTTTCGCTATGGTTGTTACTTAGTAAATCACATGGTCATTAAGTGAATCCGGGCTTACCCCATTGAGTTTGCTTGTTGGAAATCAGCTGGGGAGGTTGCGAACAGTGATGATGTGATCTCAGGATGCTGCATGCATTGTAACTATACCTGGGTTGCCAAATGTTCAAATTCTGATCATGTGACCATGGGGAAACTGCAATGATCACAATTGTGAGTCCAGTTATAAATTACTTCTCTCAGTGCCGTTGTAACTTCAAATGGTCACTGAATCAATTCTTGCAAATCGAGGACTAAACTTGTATCACAAATTTTCAATGGAGGACTCTCAGTGGAAAAAGTAACTGCAGAGGAGAGAGTCTTGAAAGTTAACCAAGATGGAAGATTACTGTGCAATAGCACAAAGGCTTCCAACAATCCAAATTTTAAAAAACTATGGGAATTCTGACACTCCTTTGTCATTTCCTGATAACAACCAATCATTAACAATGTAGATAGAGAGGGAATATACACAGAGAAGAAAACAATAGCTTTATGAAAGGAAAGTTTTCCTTTTTTACTGGGAATTAGCAAAAAAAATCTGCTGAAATACATTGCCTAATTTAAAAAAAAACACAGGTTTTTGTCTTACATATCTCTTCTTAGTTCCACATCCTTATTTGCAAGTTAATTAGATTAAATAAATTAGTATTAATGAGTTTCATTAATATCCTTATTGCATTCCTATAATATAATAATATTTAATATCAATTTCCATAAAATAAATCACAATATAAAATCCCTTGTTTGGCTGGTACCATCTGCTCAAAAGACCCAAAACAAAACAGAACCCAACACTGAATGTTAATGAAGTATATTAACAAAGCTAACAGCAATGAATAATTTCCTGAGCTGAACCTCCCCTTGAATTCTTCCAGAACCTTTGACTCATTTACCCCATCATTTCCCATTACCAGTTTCTTTTCTTTTCCCCCTCCTCCTCTGAGTTCACACAGAACAACCATTCTTTACTGAATTCTATTTTTGTTGAAGCCAATTATATTCCACATAATATAGTCCCACACATTTTCCAAGCAACAACTCAAGTGCCAAATGCTAGACTCCATTAACTCTTTAGATTTTTTTTCCAGCAGTTACAAAACTACTGTTATGATTGAAAAAAAATAAGGTGATTAAAAACACTTAGTCACTCTCTCATGCAAATATTAAGTCCTACCTATCAGTCTTCATCAGTCTTGATGCAACAATCAAAACATCTTTTTTAGCAGAGTAATAGTTAAATGTAACAACCTGCAGAATGCCATAGGCAGCCAAGAAAACAAATAAACAGGGGCAGAACAAATCAATACAGAGTTGTGACTGGAGATACAGATGACTAGTCTCAAATTATCGTATTGTGAAGACTCCACTGTCTTAATAAGTCTATAATGTTGGGAAAGGTAGAAGAAGATGAGAATGACCAGCAACAAGCTAGATTGACTGAATTACAACAACAATGTGGTACAAAACTGGAAACAACAGACTAGCTTAACATCAATACTTGAGAAAATTCTTAAAAAGATAATCAAGCAGTGCTTATAAATAAACAAGGTGATTACTAGAAGTCAGCATTAAAAAGAGATCATGCCAAGCAAACCTTATTGCCTTCTTCTATAAAGTAACTAAATTCAAGGAAATGCTGTTGATATAGTATACTTAAAATTCAGTAAGGCATTTGATGAAGGCATTTGACCACAGTAGACCAATTGGATTTGGAGTTGGCTGAACAGATGCGCTCAGTGTATGTCTTCCATGGAACTATATCTACAAGGAGGGGAAAATGCTATGGGCATCTCAACATTCTGTTTTAGGTCTAGTACTCTTCAACGTTCTTATAAATGACTTAGATGAGGAATCTGAAGGGACACTTATCAAATTTGTAGATGACATCAAGCTGGGGGGAATTGCTAAGACTTTGGAAGATAGGCTCGAGGTTCAGAGGAATCTTGACATACTTGAGCATTGGGCCCTATCCAGCAAGATGAAATTCAGTAATGAGAAAAGGAAGGTTCTGCACTTAAGCAGGAAAAACCAAATGCACAGGAACAAGACAGACAGCATCTGACTAAACAATAGTGCCTGTGAGAGTGATCTAGGAGTCTTGGTGAATCGCCACTTAAGTATGAGATAGCAGTACACTGTAGCTGCCAAAAAGCCAACACAGTTCTAGGTAGCATCAACAGAAGGATATTATCAAGGTTGCAGGAAATGACAGTACTACTCTATGCTTCACTAGTAAGGTCACACTTGGAATACTGCATCCAGTTCTCGTCACCACAAAATCCAAAAGATGCTGAGGCCCTAGAAAGAGTGCAGAGAAGAGCAACAGAGATGATAAAGGATCTGGAGGTTAAATTGCACAATGAATGGCAAAAGGAACTAGGTAACTTTAGCCTAATGAATATAAGACTTAGGAGAGACGTATTAAGTAGTCTTCCAATATTTGAAGAGCTGTCAGGGGGAAGGGAGGGTCCATTTATTCCCCATAGCAACTGAGGGCAGGATAGCTTGTGAGAGGGAGATCCAACCTGGAAATAAAGAGACATTTCCTGACCCTGAAAAGAATGAATCAGTGGAACAGCATTTTCCATCTTGCTATGCATTTATCTAAGAGTGCTATTGTATCACCACCCTGAATCTTGCAATATAAAAAAAACCTTATTAAATAAACTGTGTCTTTTATTTTTGAAATAAACTTATTGTCTTTCTTATAATCTATTCAAATGTTTCTTTGTGACCAGTAGTGAGAAAATTGCTCATTTAGATTAAAAACAAGAGCTTATGAAGATGATCTAAACTGATTTCTATCAAGACATGTGTTAAATTCTAGTTTGTTGGAAATAGAGATAGAGAGAAATGTCAAAATAGGGAAAAAGGGGAAATGACTTCAGGGTATAGAAAGAGGGAGAAAATGATGTGATATGTCCTCATATAACATCTAACAAGTATTTCCCAACTTTCAGCCACAGAAACATGAATACTACAACTCCCAGAATTCCTTTCTGTATGGCCACAGACAGGATAGCTAGAAATTTTGGAAATTGTAGATTGAAAACACTTAGAAGCAAGCAAGGAAAATTGATTTGAGGAACTATTCATATACATTTCTAAGATAAGCATTCATTTCTCCACACTCAGAAGAAAGCTTTTATAATCTTATATCCCACTGAAAGTATTTCAAGTTAATTTCTTATCAACAGGTTTGCTGCAAAAATCTATGGTAAAAGGCTGTTCAATGAGAAATATCAACATATTCTAAAGAAGCAAGTCATCCACTTCATGAAACATGTATTAAGAAAGTATTTAGGAAGATAATTTTTAGGTATTAGCTTAAATGGGAACTACTTTAATATCCCTTAGAAATGAAATAAGAGTATCATAGTTGTGCAGAATTACAATCCAGCAAACTGTGGTTTTATGAAATACTGGAATTAAGGAGCAACTTCTCATTTCACGTAGCACAAACCAAGGGTATGGTGTTGGATCTGTATCATCTGAACAGGAAATTGAAAAAGAGAAGAAAGTATCCTGCTGAATATGTACTTCTCTAAGAAATCCATGATAATGGATTTGCATTTCAGGAAAAAGGAAAGTTACATTTGTAAAGTAAGAAGGGAGGGGGAGGTGTAAGATAATGGGGAAGAAGAAAATATATAGCTTGGGTATATTTCCTACATCAGAATAGTAGGAAAACATGCTCTTTATACTCAGATAGTGACTTTTCTAGAGAAGAAACAGATGGAAACACCTTCCTTCACTAGTTTGTCCTGGTGGGAAGGTATAAGCCAGGGGTGTCAAAATCATAGCCCGCAGGCCAGTTGCATCACATGCTAGCCCCGCTCCCACCCAGTTTATTGAAGGTGGGAAAGTTCCAATATGTCACGTGATGCCACCGTGATGATGACGCCCCTGGTATAAGCTAAAGGCTATCTGCTAGTTAGACTTTTCAGTCTTTATCATACAAAAGAAGTTCAAAAACAGAGGTTGAGATGATCAGGAAAGGAAGAATGAACAAGTGAAAATGAAAAGGAAGAATGAATGAAAAGGAATGAAAAGGAAGAATGTATTAACAGAGGGATACAATCAAGATCAAGGGAAGTACTAATGCCACTCTATAAAGCCTTAGTAAGACCACACCTAGAGTACTGCATCCAGTTTTATTCACCACATTATAAAAAAGATGTTGAGACTCTAGAAAAAGTACAGAGAAGAGCAACCAGGATGATTAGGGGACTGGAGACTAAAACATACAACAAACGGTTGCAGGAATTGGGCTTGGCTAGTCTAGTAAAGAGAAGGACCAGGGAGACATGATAGCAGTCTTCCAATATTTGAGGGGCTGCCACAGGGAGAAAGGGGTCAAGCTATTTTTTAAAGCACCTGTAGGCCAGACAAGGAATAATGGATGGAAACTGAACAAGGAGATATTTAACCTGGAAATAAAGAGAAACTTTCTGACAGTAAGAGCAATCAACCGATGGAACAGCTTGCCCTCGGAAGTGGTGGGAGCGCCATCACTTGAGATTTTCAAGGAGAGATTGGACTGCCATTTGTCAGAAATGGTGTAGGGTCTCCCGCTTGGGTGAGGGGGTTGGACTAGATGACCTATAAGGTCTCTTCCAACTCTGATTATCTGTTATCTGTTTATTAAGTCCTTTCTTAAGAAATTGAATTCAGATATCATCAACCCTTGGACTAGACACATCCTCATATATCTCACAAATGCATACAGTAAAACAAATTTACAGAACTCAGAACTTGGTCAATTAAATAGAACAGTCTCTGAAACTGACTTTAAGGGTCCAAGTTTGCTGACCAAATGCACTAGATCCAGCCTGTTGCTTCCTGCTTGAATAGAGCCTGACTTTCCCTAAATTTCACATGACCTCCCACCAGTGGTAGGATTCAGCCGCTTCGCACTGATTTGGATAATTATTAAATCACACACACACACACACACACACACACACACACACACACACACAGCTATCAAAGTGGATCTTGGGTGCTGTGCTACGCTGCAATGGAGAAATGGGCAACATAGCATCTGGTGTGAGGGAAGGAGAAGGCACTTTCCCTCTTTGTCCCTGCTCCTCCTCCCCACATGCCAACCGCTCTGTTCTCCATTTCTCCATTGCAGTGCAGAGCAATGCCCAAGATCTGCTTTGATAGTGGGGAGTTTGTAATAATTTGCCTGGCCAAACTAACTCTGCAGTTTCCCCTACATTGGGCCCAGCTTCAATTTTCTGCCAACTTAATTCTTCGTCCCTCTCACTTTTGCCTGCAGACTGATCCACACCGCCTGCATGCATCTCTTCCTCCATTTCCCCCCAATTCTTCACCTTCTTGCACAACCTCTTGGGAGCATCAACTCCTTGTCCCTAAGGTAACCCCTCCTCATTCCTCAGAAACTTTGCCTCTTAAAGGAGCTGCCTCCAGAAGGCTGAAACAGCTGCGAGACCAAGAGTGCAGACAAGTACTGTTGGAAACAGCCTTTTGGCAAAGGGTGACAATTTAATAACCAGTTTGCCCAGGGTCAGGTTAGCCATTGCAGAAGGCTCATCCCATATCTGCGGTGGAGCTGGAGGATGGGAATGAGCTAAGCCTCCCATGACAGCCAACCTGACCCTGGGCAAACTGACTGTTAAATTATTTGAATCCTACCACTGCCTCCCCACAAGACAAAATAAAGGTGAGAAAAAAGTGAATGGCTTGGAATCAAATTTAGTGGTACATCACTCAGAATTTTGGGTATGCAACTGCAAGTGAAATATAAATGCTGTAATGCAAGGCCAAATACATAGGAAACAAATCATACATTTGCGAAAGAGGACATTTGGAAATACCATTAAGGTAGGTTGTTCATTCCTTTCCTTTCTGAATTTATTCCTATCTTTTTCCATTTTAGAGATGGAAATGAAACTAAAATGATGCCTAATGTGAAACTTGCCTGCAATTTTCTTGCCATGTTTTTACTGCTTCTAGTGCCAACAATCTGCCATCTTAAAGCTGAGTAAGGTTGATTCAGATTTAATTAAATGACATTATCCCTCTCAGTATCATCCTTTTTCTTCTTCTCCCTTAGCTTTCAACTTTTCTGTGAAATTATGTTTTCCGTAGATAAGGGAATGACAATATATTGTCCAGGCTTTTCCATTTTCTTTTCTTTGATGCATTGATTTCTTTAAAAATAGAAGAATATCTATTTCCTTTTTTTAGAAAAAAACAAGATTAACCCCCAAAGTATCCTCAAGTTTGCTTTAAAAGTGCAGATTAACATGGCAAGATCAGACAACTAATACAATGGTATTATCAAGAGATCCAAAATTCAGTTTCAAAAGCCAGTGTTTTATAGTATTTGGAAAGAACAGCTTGATTATGGATTTAACACAAATAAGTTTAGGTCTGATAGCCTATTATAGGGAACTTATTTTAAATAGTTCAAATGCATTTCTACTAGTTAGCATCTATTGAAAAGTCTATTTTATGTGCTCATCATCTGCGATTTATCATTATTATGACCTTTAAAAATTAAAAGGTTAATTATTTTGAAGGGAATTCTATTTTTAGACACACCCACTGACATATCTAATGACTTCTTTATTATTTATTGACCACATTTTGGACTGGAAGACTGATTAAGAATACAGAAATACCAGGTTTTTTTTATTACTTGTGCTCTGCCTTATGATATAAGAAAGTAAGTGAAAATTAGGCAACTTAAGAATCTATAGATCAAGAATAATTGAGTCCCTTGGTACAATAACAAGGCTCAAGCTTTATGAAAAAGAGTTTATATATTTTAATAAATGCAGATATTGCATTTGTACTGTAATCTATCTAAAAAAAATTCCCTGAATTTGTTTTGTTTTTGTTTGGTATATACAGATTCATGGACATGAAAAAGCATAGATACATACATACATGGAAAGAGGATTGTGTGGTGAAAGATAGGACAATCATTCACACTTTTTGACTACTTTACAACAAAGTTACAACAATATGATGGTTTAGTGGTTAAAGATGCTTAGAATGTCATCTGGAAAGCTGACTGCCCTGGTTCAAGACCCAAGTTCCATGTGATGAGGTGAGCCCATTATTGGCCTCAGCTCCTGCAAACCTAGCAATTTGAAAGCATGTAGAATGTGAGCAGATAAATAGGTACCACTTCAGTGGGAAGGTAACAGCATTCTGTGTTCTTCAGCATATAATGCTGGCCATACAAATATGGAAGTGTCTTTTGACAACAATAAGAAATGAAGATGAACACTCCCCCCTAGAGTCAGATATGGCTGGAAAGGGCAAACCTTTATCTTTTCAACAAAGTTATGTAGGACTGTAAAGCTCCCCACTTCTTGAAATTAGATAGAAATACCATTTTTCTTTGGAAAAATAATAATTCAACAGCAATTTATTTTCTAACCAAATTTGAATGAGAAGGTTGAGAAAATAATATGGGGAAAAATCAGCACAGGATTATTCTAGTATTCACATCATAAAGAGAACCCAGCAGACTTAACTATTACTCCTTGACTAAGGCACTTGTAGAATTTGAAACAAGTAGTATATTAGCAAATCTGTGGGCAAAAGTAAGAATAAAGTATCCGTTCTGTAATGTAAGCCAAATAGGACTACTGTTTTGAGCTGCAAACATTGAGTTAGCCAGGAAACAGAACATTTTGGATCTCTAGTTCTAGTTAATTTATAGCTCTAAACAATATAGCATGAAAGAATGACCACAAAAGGTTTGATTGGAGCTATAAACTAAATAGGACTAGATGACAGCAAAGAGATGCAAACTATTCTGTTTTCTAGCATATAATGGCAAATTTGGTAGTTTGATCGTTTAACCTTTCTTTTTCTTTTGTAGTTGGCTTAGTTTATTATTATCATTTAAATATTCCTATTGATGGGTTTGGGTTGAGCCTAATTCATATTACAACTTAACATGACCATTTGTTCAGTGGTTTAGAAACTCCTGAAATCTGCCAATACACCACGAAGGACAAATGTCAGGCCTGTATCTGCTTGAATCTCTAATTAAGAACGATCCTTAGCATCAAAACATAAACAAAACATATAGTGAATGGTTGCTGAAATGGATATGTCTAGTTTGATGAAAAGAAGGACTAAGGGTGACATGATAGCAGTGTTCCAATATCTCAGGGGCTGCCACAAAGAAGAGGGAGTCAAGCTGTTCTTCAAAGCACCTGAGGGCAGGAAAAAGAAGCAATGGGTAGAAACTAATCAAGGAGAGAAACAACTTAGAACTAAGGAAAAATTTCCTGACAGTTTTTCAACAATTAACCAGTAGAACAACTTCCTTCCAGAAGTTGTGAATGCTCCAGCACTGGAAGTTTTTAAGAAGAGATTGGATAACTGTTTGTCTGAAATGCTATAGGGTTTCCTGCCTAAGCAGATTAGACTAGAAGATTTCCAAAATCCCTTCCAACTCTGTTACTCTATATCATTTGGTGAGAAAGGTATAGTTTACTATAAGTCTAGTGAATTAAAACAGTGCATAGCCAGAACTGAAAACCATATACCCAAATTCCCAAGTCTAACTTTTCTCTCCCTTATTTACCTTCCATCACTGATCCCAGCCCCAAGTTCAGTCAAATTCAAACAAGATATTTTCAGAACAGTCACTTCAGGTGTTAGGTATCCAGCTGTGTTCTGTTCCCATCTGGTTGATCTTGAAGGCCATGTCACAGAGATACAGTGAACTTTCATTTCCCTCCAAGTATCCCCGCTTCCCATCTAGCCCACCCCCTAGAGTTCATGAAAGCTGATACTGAAAGGTTACAAAGCACAAGCGTGAGGTGGTGGCAGCCTGTTTTTGAACCAATATCTTTTAGTAAACATTTCTGTTTTGTAAAAGTTTATGATTAGCTTCCACAAATCTGTTTTTCTCTGTCCTGTGTATATTGTACTTTAAAGAGTCACACTTCATGTTTTTCTATCTTATCATTTCTTCCATGTGCTGCAAAGGCTATTATTCAAAAACCAGAGAGATGCCACCTGCCATGATTACTGTATTTGCAACATAAAAAATTGACTGTGTCTAAAGTCCAAATATTTTTTAAAAAAATCTGATAATAGCTGTAGATTTTTTTTTTTAACCCCCTTTCAACCTTGCTTTCAGCAAGCCGATACCCAATATTTTGGAATGATAGTTGCATAATCACCAGTGCAGTACCAGGTCCTATGTCCAATTTAGCGAAGAGTATTTGGGGGGATAAAAACCATGCTGTTTCTGTCTGCAGAGTTAGGTATATACTGCCAAATCTCTGTCAACTTGAAAGTAACCCCTGAGTCAAAAGTAACTGTTGGATCCAGACTCATTTGGTTGAACTTTGCTCCTGCTGAAATTGATAGTTTCCCAACTGATTTCAAGAGCCATTAAACCTAATATATTTTAGAGTCCAAATACCCCCCCCACTTTTTTTTTCATCATTGGATGAAGTAATTTTCAATAAAACTTGGTCAAGTTAGGGGTGGTTCCATGCCCTTATGTTTTGTGTTTAGTTCATCAAAATTTTGGTGAGAATGTGAGCATATGGAAAATCAGTCGGATTAGTTCTTCCTTGCTCTTTGGACGCTCGCTGTAATGCCCTACTAGCTGTACATGCCATCTGTTACAGAGCTTCAGTCCTGTGCTGAGTAAAGACTTGTACCACTGGAGATTAAACAAGTAAAGATGGAAGAAAGCAGCAGTAAGGCAGCCAGGGATGAATGATGTGCTATTTTAAAACTGCTAATTTATTTAGTATTCAGACTTTATGGAGAAACCTTTTGTCACATCATCCATCACAGAATGGCACTAGAGAGATGGGGTTTAGAAAAATTAAAAACCTGTTTGTTACTGTAAACCAAAGAGCATGAACAACATCCATCAAGCACCGACAGAGGTGGAAGATAAACAAGAGTTGGCTAGAACCAATTGATGTGCTTTGATTTTTTTCTAAGTTCCAAATTATGAAGATGCTTCAGATAGAGATTAACTATCTGTACTACAGTATTTATTTCTCCCCTCCCATTTTCATGGCTATATATAAAAAGGCAAATGCTGAAGAAAAAAAAAGGCTATTTCTTACATGGTTTTGCAGCTTGGGCTAACACCCAATTGTTAGAAGACACGCCATTAGTATCCTCTCCCTTTTTCTTTTTAGTCTGTTACAGCAGGAGGAACTTTAGAGATTATTTGTCTTGCAACATCAAACAGGGAAGAAAAGGGATATACAGTATTTAAAAATAAGACAATTGACACTATGTCTCAGAAATGTGTCAAACTGCATTTTGAAAAGTGGGAAAATATTAGGCACAACTTTATTGTTTACAGCTGCCATGAACTTTTTGTCCCAGAGAGTCCAGATCCCAATTCTCTGCACAGCTTGCTTTTTTGACATCTGTTTAGATGAGTTGAAGAACCAACATAAATGACAGACTAGAGATAGTTTCCCTGGACTGGCAGATCACAGTCATTTCTATCATGTTAGAGAAGGGAAGTTCCTGATCAGGGATGGGCCTTGAGACCAATCCCCATGTTGTTCCTTATGGGGATTCTTAGAGTCATGGAGTGACACTGACTCACTTGACACAGTTATGGATCTAGATAATGTTGCCCTTAAAATTGTGAATTCTACAAAAAGTCAATGCATGAGGAGAAGTTTTTCGAGGAACAGGTAGCTATCACAGGTGGCAAGTTGCTGAAAGGAGCGATTCAAAAGTCCTCTGTTGAATTTGTTGGAGGGGTAAAACAGAGTGAATCGAGCAAGTCTCCGGTGTATAGTTTCAAGTCCTGGACTCCCAGTAAGCTAATTGGTTCCCTGGACCTCTCCATTTTGAGATATTAAGAAGCATTTCCTTTATGCTGCATGTCTGCAATGATGAAGAAGAGTGCAACTCATGTCTGTCTTTGAATTGGGCAAATGAAGATTTTGGGGAAGGGGAAGGTTTGCTTTATTTTATCTGTTCAGAGGAGATCATTTGTTAGTCTCTAGAAAGATGATGATGATGATGATGATGATGATGATGATGATGATTTTAGTTGTATGACAAGAAACTATAACCTAGAACCTTATTATAAGGCAAGTTCATTTTCACAGAAATAATAGTGCCTTTTCAAATTCAAAGGATTTCTCTAATCATGAGGAGGAGATTTTACATACAGTTTTAAATATAAAAGACATACTCCCTGGAGTGTGCACAGCTGCATGAAATTGAAAACATTCTTCACTAGGGGTCCTGAATCTCTAGGGGTAGTAAAAGTTATTTGACATGCAACTGGTGATGATCCAGTGTTTTCAAATCCTTTTTAATGTCTATTAAAATGCTTCAGGTGATATGGCTATGAAAGACCTTACATTTCTTTATGAATTGTGCATGAGACAAGTATATAGATATGAGAATGGTGGTAGAGATGCTATGGAATAATATAGGTTTTGTATTTTTAAAGAACAATCTTAACTTATATTTCATGTTTCAACACCTGGGAGAAAATATAGCTATCCTTCAAATTATCCCCTTTTATGTTTTCGGGGTTTAGCTGTTAGGCTAAAAAACCAATATGTATAAAAAGGCACACATTAGAGCAGGGATGGGATTCAAATTTCTTAACAATCGGCTATGTGGGTGTGGCCTGGTGGCCATGTGACTGGGTGGACATGGCTTGCTGACTGGGCATGGCTTGGTGGTCATGTCACTGGGTGGGCATGGCTTGTATGTAAACATTATAACTATGTAAATATTGATATATTTTTTATTAAAAAAGAGCAACTTTTACCCAAAAGCAGGCAAAGCAGGCAGGCAGATTGAGTTGCTCACAGAATCGGAGATTCACTTAGAGATCTATCTATCTGCAATCGGCTATCTGAGTCTGTCACATAAAATTTGCTTGCAAGCAAACTCATAAAATTTGCTAGCAAGAAAACTCACAAAATTAACTCATAACACACCATGTATGTAAATATTGATTTTTTTTTTTATTAAAAAAGTGCAACTTTTACCCCAAAGCAGGCAGGCAGATTTTTTTTAAAATAAAAGTTTTATTTAAGTTTTCACACACCATACAAATAAAATATCTTTTTTGAGAACAGCGTGGCCCTGGGTTATCACTTTTCCATACAGACATTCTCAATACATATTTATTTTATACATTCTAATTCGTATCTTATAACTATTTTCACAATTTTTTCACTAGCTTTTCCCTTTCTTTACTTCCTATAGCCTTATTTTAAATTATCTCATTCCTTTCTTAATTCAATTACATATCTTTTTTCTAATTTTAAAAATCTTTCTAATCAATGTTTTTATACTTTTGTCTGTCCTGTTTACAATTTCATATTATCTTTTCTCATAAAACAAATTTTCCCTTGTAATTACTAGACTGGAGTTTAACACCTTTGTATCTTTTTTCAAATCTTATTTAAAAATTTAAGTTACATCTTTATAGTTATAACATTCATTTTCTAAACTCTATTTTATAACACATACCTATTTTCAATCGAATTCTGCTTGGTACGTTCCCTTAAAATACACACTAAATTCTTAAAAGAAAAAAGTATATATGTGTATATATATATATATCTGTGTACATATATATAACAATAGTAAATGGAATAAATATTCAAGTACAGCTCTGCAATTATAATCATAAAATAAGGCCGGGTCTTATTTTTTTTGAGTCCCGAACAAACAGCTAGGCTGTCATTCTGGGGGTGACTTAATTTCCCCCCCTTGCATCCTCATCTAGAGCACCCCCGGGCAGCCTCGCCACCAGCCGCTCCTAATGGGTGATCATGATGAACCACAGAGAGCTCCCTACTCCCACCAAACACCTTTGCTGCAGACCCAAGACCTTTGGCACCCGCTGCTGTTGCTTTCCCTTCTGCCCATTCCGCCACCATGTTTGGAGCTGCCGCTTCCATGTTTGGAGCGCCGCTGCCATTTGGAGTGCCGCTGCCATTTGGAGCACCACCGTCATGTTTGGAGCTGCCACTTCTGCGTTTGGAGCTGCCGCCATGTTTGGAGTGGCGCCGGCACTCCAAATGGTGGTTGTGCTCCAAACAGCGGCAGTGCTCCAAATGCGGAAGTGACAGCTCCAAACACGGCGGCAGCTCCAAAGGCGGCGGCAGCTCCAAACAGCAGCAGTGCTCCAAACAGCGGCAGCGCTCCAAACGTGGAAGCGGCAGCTCCAAACACAGTGGCAGCTCCAAGTGCAGAAGCAGCATCTCCAAACTCAGCAGCAGCTCCAAATGCAGATGCGGCAGCTCCAAACAGCAGTGGTGCTCCAAACGTGTAAGTGGCAGCTCCAAACGCGGCAGCAGCATGGGCAGAAGGGAAATCAACAGCAGTGGGCACTGAAGGTCTTGGGTCTGCCACAAAGGTGCCTGGCAGGAGTAGGGAGCTGTCTGTGCTCTGCCATGATAGCCCATTAGAAGCAGCTGGTGGCGAGGAATAGCCTATTAATGTCAAAGTGGATTAGTATCAGTTTCTTATTCGAATCTCTTCTTAATGTTCCAAGTCAGTTAAAACTGTCAATGTTAGAGGGAAAAAAGCTAATTCCGTTTCCTTTCCCTTTCTCTTTCACAGCTTAAAATCTTTTTTAGGAATAGTATTAGTCTTTAAAATTCAGGTTCCAGGTATCTTAAATAGATGTTCTCCATTCAACCCAGTCAGTCAAACTTTCTCCTTTAAACTTCCTCCTGCATAATCTTGTCCAGTCGGGTTCTTCTTTGAGGTGGCCATTTCTGACCACCGCTGCAACTGCCTTTGGGAAAGGGAGTAATGGCCAGCTGAGGAGGAGAGATGTGGCTCTCCTCAACCCTGCTGATGGTTCCCCCTTCTTCACCACCTCTACGGGGTGGCTTCAGCCCCGAATCCAGGTGGCTCTGTGCGCTCCAGTGGCGAGCATGGATCAAAACCGTGGACAATTGCGATTTCAGTCCATCGCCAAAGAAGCCCAAACCGGAAGTCCAAAGCAGGCAGGCAGATTGAGTTGCTCACAGAATCACAGATTAACTTAGAGATCTATCTATCTGCAATTGGCTACCCGAGTCTGCACTGAAAAGCTCCAGTCCTAAGGAAGGTTCAGCTCTGCTTTTAGATTAGCTAGAAAGCAAGAAATCCAAGGATTTCCTGCTTTCTAGCTAATCTCAATCTCCTGGCAGAGCAAAACAGCTAATGGTCAGGGGGAAAAAAAGGAAAAATAGCAACTTACCAAACCAGGCAAGTTGGATGGCTCGCATGACAAGTAAAGAGTGAGTGGGCGGGGAGGGGAGGGGCCAACCAGTGGAGCAATTTGCTGGTTCTCCAAACTGGGGACAATCGTGTGTGCAGCATTTGCAAGAAATCATTAGCTGTGCTGCCTAGACAGCTGACAAGTGCTCTGTGAGGGCACACAGTGTTTGAAAATCCTCTTGTTTCCTGCCTTTTCAATCTCAGCTGTACCACACAAAGCAGCTGAGGAGGGAAAAGCAGGGAATAAAGGACAGCCTAGAGCCCGGGCAGGCGGGTGAGCCAAACACCAAACCGGTTTGGTGTCAGCTGCTCTTCGCAGCTACAGACGCTATAGAACCGGGCCGAACTGGTAGCATCCCACCCCTGCATTAGAGTATGTCAATCTGTTCATCCATCCATCCATCATCTATCTGTATGTATATGTATGTGTATATATACATGTGCATGTATACACATACCCACACATATTGAGATTAAATATTTGTGTACAAATGACATGCAAATTTTCACACATTTATAAACTGTGGGATGATATCCTATATTCTGCAGACTTTGACTAATGCAATAATCTTCCTCTTCTGTTTTCCCTTATCTCCACATCATTCAGTGAACATCCTAGAATTATAGAGAATAATGAATGCTTAATATATATGTTGACTTTATTACTCTGTTAGACAAACACTATGCGAAAAGAGGTCAGAATTGATTTAAAACTAAATATACATGCAAAATGAATACCAAAGTTTTAACACCTCTAGTACAGACACATTCCTTATTGGTCAACTGCTTGTTTGATATGCAGTGAAAATATCCAGATAAATTTAAATCCTGATTCCTCCAAATGTCATCATTTTCACTGAGCACCCAGACATGCCATGTTCAATCTCATTCTGAACTCTGCACAATGCCAAACAGACACCATTCTCCTTTGATACAATCTTCACTGTAATTTCCCCCCTCTCTGACAGGACTCCTGGAAAATTCATCTCTGATATCACTGGTATCAGTGAATTAAACATTTCCCACTGCTAGCTTCTTAGAATTACTTTTCTGATTATAAAGCCTGGTTTGATGGGACACAATCATAATTTTGTTCTCAGTTACCCCCCCAAAAAACCATAGTACTGAGAGGTCTTTTTGAATAAAGAAGATGACCTAATCATTCAGTCCTCCGACTTGGAATTCAAATGCGTCTATTGAAATGTCAAAATCAACTCACCCTCACTCCCCTCCTTTATATCACTAAAAGTGTGAAAACAACAAACAATTTGATTCATGGTTAGGCCAGTTCATACACAGATAAAACTAAAAAGTTTGCATACATTAAAAAAAGAGGCCATATGCCTATTTATTACTGAAGAGACAATTTCATGTGCATTAAATATTCCTGTGAAACCTATTCTTGGAAAAGAAAGAATAGGGTAGGTTACATTCTGTGAGGCAATTCTGTGAGGCAATTGCACCCAAATCCATATGGTATATACAAATCTATTGTTAATTCTAGGGCAACTAACTCAGTATCTGAAAGAATTTACAAATTACACACATGAACACATATATATTCAATTATTAAGCATGCAAAACAATACTGCAAAAAAAAAAAGACTACAGGTAACTTACACTATTTTGAATCTGATATTAAATATTCATGATCATGATGTAAAGTATTAAACAAAGACCCAATCATTTAATTATCGCTGACTACATTCATATTCCTTGGGCATGCTTCTGATATTTTATCTTGCTATTTATTTTCTCACTGAAATGTGAGTAATTAATTTTAGACTCCCTTGAGTCTATCACAACAGCCTTGAGAAGCAGATAACAGTCTACAAGAGGAAAACCATGTTGTCAAGATAATTTTACTGCAGCCTGATGTTTCTTGTGCTATTCTAGTAAAGATCACTCCATTTCACACACATAAAAATGTATAGGCAATCAATCTTGCACACTGGGTATTTTCAGCACTTGTTCCCTTCTTATAATGCCCTAGGACACCTCAACATTAACTTATGGCATGGAATGTCAGCTGTTTGCATACTTAAGATACTAAAAAGTGAAATAAAATTGCAGAGCCCATCAACTGCAAGAAGGACAAGAGTTTCCCTTTCAAGTTGCATTCATAATTGAAAAACTACTTTGTTGATTATTAGATTGTTTTTAATTAACTGCTACTAATCACCGGCTATAATGGTAAAGATGATAGATAGATAGATAGATAGATAGATAGATAGATAGATAGATAGATAGATAGATAGATAGATAGATAGATAGATATAGACATAGATATAGATAGATAGATAGATAGATAGATAGATAGATAGATAGATAGATAGATGACAGATAATATGAGAGAGAGAGAGAGAGAGAGAGAGAGAGAGAGAGAGAGAGAGAAATGACAGATAAATTGATAGATATGCAATGAAATGGTAATTGTCTTCTTATAGTTCCATTTTAAACTTTTTGTCCTCACAAATAAAATAGAAGTGTAAACTTAAATAACCATCTCTGAGCAGCATTATTCATCACACTGGCTATTTAGCATCACCAGGATTTTCCTTATTGGAAATCCAAGCAGGGACCGATAGATAATCAAGAAAAACCTTATGATTGGGATGGAAGCCCCAAAGCTATATAGTGTATAATAATATGGCAAGCCATCCACAGTCATATGGTTCAGTTGGTCAGCTATAGAAAATTAATGAATAAACCAAACAAAATAAAATAAAATAAATCCATAGAGCTTTTGTCCCTCTCATCTATCTCATCCCAATCTTTCTCTAGTTACAAAAATTTATACCTTTTTTTTTTAACAAGCTCCTGGTTGTGCTCAAAATACATGCTTCCTGATGAAAACTCTAATCTCTTTCAATTCAGATCCCTTTATTCTGAGATTTTCTCTAAAATTTTATCTTAAAAAAAAAAAAAAAAGGAAACCAAAGCCCTCAACAATCTGAAATTAGATATCTTTCTCTCTTATGTTTCTCTCACTTTTTTTCCTTTCTTGTGGTGAGTGGGAACCTCACTTGTAGCTAGTTATGCAGGTGTCTCTTTATTGATTCCAGGTGGAGCAAACAACTTAAATCTATGCACTTAATTATATTTCTTCCGTACCATGAAGAGTACCATACGGTTTGTATTCACAGATTGACGATTTCTTCACTGCTCTTAAATGCTTTGAAAAGTGAGATAAAAATAATACAGCAGCGCAAAGCTTCAGGGGTGTTTTGATTTAATGATTCTTCAAGTAATGCACTGTTTTGAAACTCCTTTGTGAAGCCGTATGTCCCCATCCACCCTATTTCTAAGGAGTGAAATGAAGTTGGCATACTTCCTTAGTGCACCCCCAGTATTTTAAAAATGGAGCCAAAGCACTCAGTATAAAGTGACCCTGCCACATAGTGATATTACACAAATGTGATGGTAATGGCGTCTCTATCAGGAACAGCATCAGTTCCCAGCTTGGTGGATAATTATTGTGAAATAACTGCATCCCCCATTGCTCTCTTACATCGAACACTGATCTCTCTAATTAATCAAGAAAAAAAAGGATCTTGAGAGTCATAGTGGATAGCATAACAAAGATGTTGACTCCGTGTATGACAGCTGTGAAAAAAAAGGTAAATGTTATGCTAGGGATAATTAGGAAAGAGACCAAAAATATAACTCATTGAGGTGAAAATCTATGGCATGCAGAAATTCTGTGTACAGTTTTTCTCATAATCATACATGGTACAGAGAAACTGGATAAGAAAAGATGTAGTTTTCATTCTGTCACAATTCTGGGCCACAATGAAGGCAATTGAAGAGAAATTTAAAAGAGTCCTTCCCACAGAATACAGCTAACCAGTGGGATTCACTGCCACAAGACATGGTGTTGGACATTGACTAGAATAGTTTTTTTTTTAAAGGGTGTTGTTTAAATTCATGGCAGATAGCTGTGTTATCACAAGTTTTGAAGAAGCACATCTCCCAATAGTATTTGCAGGGGGACAACGGGGGGAAGATGGCTATGAAGCTTCTTAATCATCCAGGTTATAGTTGTCCCAAAGATGCTTTTTCCAAAAAAACCTGGACTTTCTTTGTTTTTTTCACTTTGAAAATGATTTGCTTCTCAGTTCTGAAGAACCGAAGAAGCTTCTTGGTTGAAAAGCAAAATGTTCTCAATGGGAAAAAAAAAAAACCAAGAAACTCCAGTCACCTTTTGAATAAAGCACCATTGGGACCACAGGGGATGGGGTTTGCAAATACCCTAAAGAGATCTGATTAGCCATTGTGAGAGACAAAACTGCTGGATTAAAATGGGCTTTGCCTCTTAAGTACTTATTATTCATTTCATGACCTAGCAGTAGAAGAAGAAGCATCTGTAGTACAGCTACCTTCTGAATTTCCTTAAAGCCAGTACTTGGCCAGAGGCATATTGGAAAGAAAGAAAGCTCTTTGAAGTACAGATTTGGCATCTACTGCCACTCTCTGCTGCTCATCATCTTTCTACTCTATAGTAAAGAGAGGGTAAAAACATCAAGGCAAGCTTTGAACTGATACAATCCTGATCCCTGTGCTCTGGAATACTCAGAAATCATAGACATACATAAATGTTTGAAACATATTTATGGATTAAAGTATTTGTATTCTTTATATTTGAAATGATAGTTCGGTTTCTAAGAGAACTTGGGAAAAATCGTACATGAAAGTCATTCTCCAGAAAATGCAGGGCTCTAGGAATCTAATATTAGAAGAGTCCTGACACAAACACAGACTGTAGTCTTTATATAGTGTAATAATTCCCATCATTGCACTAATTTGAAATCCTACTTTTCTTTTAGTAACTTTTTAAAAGAAAGGGTCTAGTCCAGGGATACATCATTTCAGTCAGCCCAAGGGCCCTATTAGGCTACAACATATTCAGAACCTTGGTCTCAAAATTAGATGAGATCAGGACCAGTAGCTTTCAAACAATTTTAAGGAAGGGATTAGAAATCTATTTTGCCCATGTCTCCTAAATGCATGCACATGTAAAAAAAGGCTCAGATCTTTATTCATACCCAGTCTGGAATTCAAGAAACAACAACATCCCTGGCTGTAGAGTGCATCCAACATACCACGCTCCCTTCTTAGAGGACAGAGAAGGTCCCACAGCACAGGAAAAGTTTTATGATAGGCAAAAGGACCAATTACCAAAGCTTGTCTTTAGCCTACAGTTCTCTCCATGACAACTCCCATATCCTCTTTTTGGAGAAGCCCAGTTTTATATCCAATATACAGCTGGGACAATAGCCAAAATAAATTAATAATATTTGCATCTATCTGTCTATCTATCTATCTATCTATCTATCTATCTATCTATCTATCTATCTATCTATCTATCTATCTATCTATCTACAGATAGAAACCATAAATCCATTTAAATTTTTCATGCTAGTTTTGCATACCATATTATTCTTAAATTTAAATCTTTTTAAAGTCTTGTTCTTTTTGTTGCCATTAGATTTCTTTTTTAAAAAAGAGGCAGAATGATATTAATGAGACCTTTTAGTTGTGTGTGTACACTCCTATTTTTTAAGATGCCTTTCTCGGTTTATTTATGCACTGAATAGTAGAGCATCACTTTGCTTGTTTTCTCAATCACTTTCTCTGCAGTGCCTTCTAATACAGAGCAGATCTCCACTTTTATTCTACCTTTTTTTTTTCTAAAATAGCCTGTTCGAAACTTGTATTGAGATATTGGCCCTCAAATTTAGGACTACTATAAACATCAGTCAGGTAAATTGTTTAGGATTTTTCCTGAAAAAGCAACTGAGTTCTGTCTTTTGAACTCCAAGATCCAACTATAAGTTAGAAGCTTCAAGTACAAGAAGTGTCTGCAGTCTATTTCTTAATGATATCAAGCATGAGAAGTTTTCAAACTTTTTGTTAGTGAAAAAGTTCTCAAAATCCCCAGTGAAGACATAAAGCTCTAGTGTTATAAATTTTGCTGCTTTTAAATGAACTTCCCTCTCTTAATTTGTCATGGAACCCCTTCAGGTCCAAATTAAATATTAGGATTTCATGGAAAAATGTTGGCATACCTCACACTTATTATACAAATCATGCCTAGCTGTATAAGTTAAAGATAAAAAATGTTTTGCAGAAGATGAAAGAAACAAAAGAAACCAGAATAGCACACCTGCAAATATATAATAACCATTTCTCAGTTATTATAGCAGCTCAACCATATTGTAGCTATAGAATTCAATCAAAGAAATGTTAACTCATAAGAAAATCTTACTGACCTTAAAACTGACTTACAGCTAGTATGCATTTTGATGTGTAATCTTAATGAGATAGATTTTTTGATAATGAAATTTAGGTTGTTTTGATATCAGAACATCAAGACATTTTTATTTATATGATCTCTCATTTTTTCACTTCTTTTTTTCCAGTTTGACACTTTCTTTAGCAACTTATGTCTGGATGGTAACAGTTCTGAAGTATTCTATCATCTGGCCACACATGCACAATCTATTTTATTAGATTCTTGATTTTCAAATTGCTATTTTTGTTAAAAAAAACATTTTCTTTCTACATTGACTAATAGTTCTGTATTCGGTATGAGGCAATGTTTAATATTCAGAATTGGTTTTACTGCAGTGCTTTTTATATAGTTAATCTTTACGCTATTGCACAATTTTCTCTCTTTTAGTCTTTTGACTTGAGAAGAATAGCATTTCAACTGGAGAATTTTTCTAAAAAGGAAATGAAAATAATCACCACGAATTTGTTTTGTTCACATTTGTATTAGTTTAATAAAATATAAATTACAGAAATTCAAAGAAAAATGAAAATAATAGGAAGATAGGGGAGGAAAAAGGGGAAGAGTGTAGGAAGAGAAAAAGTGTAGGGGGAAAGAAAAATAAAAGCATTGACTTCAGACTCCTTTTAATACAGTAGAATAAGGTAATAACAAACAACCTCAGTTTTTTTACTTTTACATAATAATATATACCAGCCATTTCTATAACAACAGACCTATCTAATCAGCAAAACCCAAAGTCAAAGTTTCATACTTATAACCAATACTCTGTTTAAACAATAGCAAATGGACACTCCATTATTCTTTAAATAAAGTATTGGTATTGGTAAGTTTATATAGCAAGTGGAAAAGAAACTAAGAATTAGATATAAATTATTGTAAGATGCTAAGGAAAGAGGAGGTTTGATTTTACCAGATTTGAAATATGTACTTCATCGGATGTTGCTTGGTTTTCCTGAAAGAGTGGTTGACTCTCCAAATAAGCAGTTATTTGAGCTGGAGGGCTTTGACTTAAGATTTGGATGGCATGCCTATTTATCAGGGGTGGTATTCAGCAGGTTCTGACCAGTTCTGGAGAACCGGTAGTGGAAATTTTGAGTAGTTCAGAGAACCGGCAAATACCATATCTGACAGGAGATTTTACGGTATCCTTTCGCTGCCACGCCCACCAAGCCATTCCCACAGAACCAGTAGTAAAAAAAAATATGAATCCCAGCACTGCTATTTATGATATGATAAGGTTAATATAAATATTGATTTCAACAACCACTTTGTTAGACCACATCATCCTGAGAATTTGGAATAATTGCAAAGATGCCCCTTTGGGTGTCACCCCTGGAAACTTTTTTAAAGAAAAGAAATTGTGGCAAGGCCAGGTTGGTGGACTTATGCCAAATAATATTTTCTTTCAATTATGATGACCCATCCTCAAATCTAAAGGGGAGTTGGATTTAGAAGGATGTGTTTGCCATTAGTTTACATATTTAAAATTAAAAGAAAGGTTTAAATTAGATAAAAACCAGATAGGTTTGATTTTGTAAAAAAATGATTTGGAAATTCTTTTGTGTGGTAATGATAAACATATTATTATTATTATTATTATTTTAAAATTGCTATTGAAACTGAACTTGAAGAATAGTCATGATTCGGTGGGCAAAGAATTTTGGATGTAATATAATGCTTGAATAATAAGAAAACATGGATGAAATGTCTAAATTTTACATTAAATTGTAATTGAAAGGAAAAAAAATAAGATGATATATGGTTGGTAACTAACACTGGACAAATTGTCAAGAATGTATAAAGGTACTTCAAATGAACGTTGGAAATGTAAATATAAAGAATGAAATTTTTACTGTTTATGGTAGAAATGTGAGAAAGGAAAGAAATATTGGAGTAGGATTTACATCTTAACGGTGAAGATTATTAAAGAGAATATGAATATGAAATTATAAACTTGAAAAAAATGGAAATTTGATGTTATATATACTGCCAGCAGCAAGAATATTTTATGCAAAATATGATTTGATTCCCACAATGGACGAATGTCTACAAAATTTGGTGGAGTTAACAGAGATGGCTAAATTGACTGTTTTGATTTTTAAAAAACACAATTAATGTTGTTTCTACTTGGAAACCACTTTTGGACTTTGTGCTTGAGATCACAAGTTTAAAGGTATGTGAACAAGGCATTCCATTTAAATCAGAATTTAGCAGGTACCAAATATTAGAATCTACAGAAGTCCTCCAATTTTTGTTTAGTTTGATCAGGCTCATTTAGAAAAAAAAAACTTGTTATTGAAAGGTGCATGAAAACAGTGGTAATTGTCATTAAATTTACCATTTAAAGCTTGTATTATGAACATTCACATGTTAAAAAGCAAGCAATTACTCTAAAAATGTTCTTGACAAGTAAATATTTATGGTAAATCAGAACATATTTAGAAAGATGGTATGTATAATTGGTATATATAATTTATAAGTGGTGTCCCCTGGATGCGCGAAGCCGTCAAACGCTGACCGTAACTGAGAGCAGACCCTCCGACGACAGGCCCACGCGACAGGCCGGCTGGAGTACTTAAATGCCGCATCAACATGGTGGAAATGTCCACTACAAAACACACGTCCAATGCTACCGCGTTTGGGGGAACCGACGAGCGCAGGAGACCATTGGCCTGCGCCAAAGTACTTAAGGACATTAGCGGACCTCGCCAGAGCGCGAGACAAACGCTGAAGAAAAAGAAGAAGAAGAAGTATATATAATATATATATATATATATATATATATATATATATATATATATATATATATATATGTGGATCTTTGGTTGTTCGGTTTTCTCCGCGTAAGATTGAAGTATCTAGGCAACGTTTGATGAAGTCTCATTCATCATCTTCAGGCTTCTGTCTCCGGCTCTGTGCTTTTCAGAGTAATGTGAGATTGCAGCTGCTTCCTCCTTTTAACTGCCAGTGGGGTGGGACTTGATTGGGTGGGGGCTTGGCTGTGTTCTGATTGGGTGGGGGTGTGTTCTCATTGGTAGGGGGTTTGGTTGTGTTCTGATTGGTTGGGGGGTTAGCCGTGTTCTGATTGGTTGGAGGCGTGTTCTGTTCAGGTGGGGGCTTGGCAATGAGAACACACCCCACCCAATCAGAACACAGCCAAGCCCCCACCCAATCAAGTCCCACCCCACTGGCAGTTAAAAGGAGGAAGCAGCTGCAATCTCACATTACTCTGAAAAGCACAGAGCCGGAGACAGAAGCCTGAAGATGATGAATGAGACTTCATCGAAACGCTGCCTAGATACTTCAATCTTACGCGGGAGAAAACCCGAACAACCAAAGATCCACATATAAATACCCATGAGAACCTCAGAAAACATATATATATATATATATATATATATATATATATATATATATATATATATATATATATATATATATGGTATATATAATTTCATAAACTTTCATGTTCTCAACATTTCTTAATATAGAAATGTTGAGAACATGAAAGTTTATGAAATTATATATACCAGTGTGCATGTGTGCGTGTGTGTGTGTGTGTGTGTGTGTGCGTGTACGTGCCATGGTGGCACAGTAGTTAGAGTACAATATTGCAGGCTACTTCTGCTGACTGCAAGTTGGCAGTTCAAATCTCACCAGGCTCAAGGTTGACTCAGCCTTCCATCTTTCTGAGGTGGGTAAAACCCAGATAGTTGGGAGCAATAAGCTGACTCTGTAAACTGCTTAGAGTGGGCTGTAAAGCAGTATATAAGTCTAACTGCTACTGCTATATGTATATATTTAACATTTGCAAAAAATCATAATTTGTTATTAAGCAGACAATAAAGTAGGCATTTAATAATTGAACAGTCTTAACTCTAAGGTGAAAACAAAAAAAAAGATTTAAGATTTATTTCTAATATTATTGCTGCTAGAATTTCTTGTCATTTTTATTAGTAGTTGCTAGTATGTTTTCCATTCAGAATTGGTCAGTTCAGACACCAATGAAAGATGACACAGGATTCTACCCCACAAAGCATAACCATCTATGTATGACTTTATGATTACAGACATCACTGAGGGCAATTAAAAGTAAAAGCAAGTAACAGAGATTAAAACTGAGCCAGATTGCTCACAGATTTTGAGCCAAATGACTCGCAGACTTTGAAATTATTTGTAAACCATTTCCTTATTCTTCCAATACAATGTGTCCTAATGTCAGTTCATTTTCAATGTTATTTGGTATAATGATGCTTTAGTAGTATACATATAGATAGCCCTACTGGTAAGAGCTCTTTTCCATGATCTCTAAATAGACAGATAACATGCAAGAAAACCAAGGAAAGTATCTAGGATGGAATAAATGACCAGTTATTATCTTATGGAAAGTATCATTTAACCACAAAAGAAGAAATCATACATTACACAATAAGAAATGGGCATACTGGGTTATACTCATTTATAAGTGTTACAACCACCACAGAGTTCACATTTCTTTAAGTGGAAAATATCCAACAATCTTTGCTGAATAAATGTTTTTCTTTATCGGTTGGCCTCCTCCACTTACTGGGTGTAGGATTTTTAGTCCACAATACAAATTATTTATTTCATATACAAATCATTCCTTTGGGAGACAGATGGATTGCCCAAGGCATAAGGGAAATTTACCCCACTTAAAAGTTCAAAGGAAAAGTGAAAGGTCACTATTTGATTTAAATATTCATGTGAAAAACAATACGTAGTAAAGGTGATAAAAATAGAAAGGTATAAAAATCACAAGCAGCATCACTGAAAATCTCCAATATAAATATGCAGAATAGCTAAAATTCTGAAAAGACCTAAGATGTTACTGATTTTTTGGCTAAAACATATCACCACAAAGCTTGCAGGAAGATGATATACATTCAGAAACCATAGAAATCAGAAGCTATAAAGATTTAAAAGGTATGTGTTTCATTTTTTTAGAAAAAGCACAAAAATTTAAATGATATTTCATTATTTACTAATTAAAAATGAATAAATCAATTGTAACAAACATATCCTGCTCACTTCTATTTGATTTTGCAGGTTTTATTAGATATCAACTTTTAATCACAAGGTTAGAGGAAATGTTACTTGTCTACTTTTCCTAGCTATATTATATGTACTATAACTATATCATTCCCAAAAGGGGCTAGGATAGATCTTCTTTTGCTTCTTGCTGATTTAAATACATTTCCCCAAGTAGTCACTGTTTGAAGCAGAGGAATACTAATTGCACAGCCGTGAAATAGCTGTCAGTCTTTTGAATGTTGACTGGCATCAGAGCATGTGTCAGAATAGGTTTCATGAGGCAGATGGCAAAAGTTGAGGGAGACAAAACCTAAGGAGATTTTTTTGCTAGCTACAGGCTGCATAGGGTTACTAAAGCTGTGGGCTTCTTTTCTCCTTTCAGAGGCTTTTCTCAGAGTGACCCTACATCATGAAATAATTTTCTCTCTGGAAGCTCTGCATAGAAGGGGGGAATCAGTGGCCAAGATACTGTATTTACATTCATAATGACTCTTAATTTTTGCCCTGCAGCAAGAGACTATTTTCATGATGATGTTTACTATTCAACCATTCCTCTATAATAAAATGATATCACACCTGTATTTCCACAAGTTATAAAGCTGGCCAATTACTTGGATGGCTATTAAAAGGAGATTCAAAATATATCCTTGCCAGACTCTGTTATTTCAGCAGCAGTTATTGCAAGTTCTATATCAGAAGCTAATAATACAAAATATTAAATGATTAGAGAGCATTAAGCATGCTTCAAAATCATTAAAATATTCTGAAATGAATTATAAATCTCCAGTTACTGAAATTATGATTTATAGTGATTGCTCAGAAAGTTACCAAATTAAACAGAAGATTCATGAAGAATATTTCAGTGTGGGCAGTGTTGAGTTTCAGGATTTAGTGATTGATAAATCTAAATCCATATAATTGATTTCCTGATGTTTTGCTGGCTACTGTGACTTCTTTAAATAATAAATCAATAAATGATTATGCTAATGTTGGCTTAATGTAGGTATAAAGTGAAGATCTGACACACCTCTCCACATTTTCTCTTTCTTTCTTTCTTTCTTTCTTTCTTTCTTTCTTTCTTTCTTTCTTTCTTTCTTTCTTTCTTTCTTTCTTTCTTTCTTTCTTTCTTGTCTGTTTTTGCCCTATTCAAATCTGCTATTTTGCTTATATTCCCCAATTAACTGAATTGTGATATTTTCCCTGAGTTTTGTAGCTTTGTAATTATCACAGGTCACAGTAATGAAGTTATGGGATTTGTTGAAAAGTTCCCAAAATTGACAGCTTATGACTTCCTTCATTAGATCTTGCCTGTACCAAACATAGTGTCTACCAAGGAGGAAAATAACAACACGTGAGTCATGATACTGCTATGCAAACAAGGACATACATTATGTGATTCACTTCATGATGTGACTGACATGTTTTATATAATGCACATAATTTGCATATTGATACCATGATACATATTAAAATATTGTAGCTTGTACTTGATGAATGTGCTGCCTAGGTCATTCTGCAGTTCAAGCACTAGCCCAAAAGGAAATTATATGGTAAGAGAGCAGTTAATTACTTTTTCCTCTGAACTAATGTAACTAAACTGCATTAGGTAGGGTCAAAGTCAAAAGTACATTGAAGCTAATGGTAGGCAGGATAGCATTAGCAAAAAGCTGATGTAAACCATTCCTACCCTTCTGTTGCCATTTTTTCCTCCTTTCCGTCCTTCTCCTTGTAGGAAGGACAAATCACTCTTACCAAAGATCTAAGTTGATTGTGTGTATAATATATATTTTTTTAAATTAGACTGACAGACACAGATGGCAAGAAAGAAACAGATTGTCCCTTAATTTTAAAAGGTGGCTGTCGGGGGAAAAAAAAGGAATCTACTCCTAAAATAGTGCAGGAAACTCTAGAGTTTCAGAAATGATCTAACAAATTTCAAGTGGGTTTAAGAATAGTTTAATCCATCTCAATCTTTGGAGTAAGATTTGGGGGGTGGGGATGGAGCTCTGTTTTTACATAGCCGCTCATGGGGGAAACAGAATGACCACAGAATAGAGGAAAATAAAATTTGTAGCTGGATTTTTATGATGAATAAAGTATAAAATTTCCGTGGAAAACATTGGTGGAGTATTCATGCTATACTCCTTTAAAATCTATTTTTGTACTTTTTAAATAGATCATCTGTAGCTGATCTTTTAGGACAGAATGTGATTAAATTTTCAGTAATAATAGCCCCTTGTGTTGCCAGAACTCAGAAACATACATAGAGGAGAATTTTTGCAAAAAGAAAGGAAGTGCATGAAGCTGATTACTAGAGTCTACAGCACAAACATAAAGACTCATTTGGATTTTCTATTTCCATGAAGCTTTTGTTGGTGATATAGAAAACATGGGTACTAATTTTAGCCAATGTTAAACTGGCTGTCTATGTCTCATCTTAAGAGCAATTGCTTCAATTTGACAAACATTAGAAATATAACTATTTAAAATAATAATTCAAAATATTAGAGATAGGAATATATGAGAACTGTCTGACTGACATTTAGAAATCTGGTAATGGTACTTAGCATCTGCCTGAAAGAAAACTAGTTTAAACTGAACCGTTTATGAATAAAGCTGCCATTTGGGCATATGCTGCTTCTATTTAAAACTGCTCTTTCCATGTTTATACAGTCTGGAGAGGAAAGGAAGAGAATTGGAAAGTTTCTGAATCTTTTAAAACAAGTTAAACTTCATTTCATTGGCACAACATTTAAACTTCTTATTTTTCTATATTTCTGCTATTTGTGATTCTGTAATGCACATAGAGAAACAAACAATCCTTATTTTTATTCACTGAAAACCCCATTAATTAGAAATATCAAGATAACCTTTCGATTTAAAACTTTAAACAATGTAGTGTGTCAAATCTTAGGATAAAATTGCAGTCTGCTGACAGTTGGGCTTGCCAACTTTTACCACTGTCAGCATGTATAAATATACACAGCTATACAAGTAAAATAATATTGATGCTCTTTAAGGAGTATGTCAGGCAGACTTATAAAATAAAGCAATGCTTCATGCTGTAATGGGTTCTGTCCTAAAAGTTGATGATAAGATCTTATTTTATTGAGCCTGGGTTGAATATGAATATAGTCCAAATTAAAAGCAAGACATTGACATCAGTTAGAAAAACAGATTATTGTAGAAGTAACATCTGATATATTGATTTTAAATGTTTGACAAAATACAGTTAAGTCTGGATCCAACCCATTGCTATTATTGAGGTTATTCTGCTTTATCCTCTGTCCTTCTATTCTATTTTCTCTTCTCCATGAGTCCCTTTCCTACTTAAATTTTTCCTTTCCCAACAGCCCTTCTGCCTTAGTCCAGTCTTGGTTCTTCTTCCTCCTCATCTCTTTTTGGTCTTCCATTTATCAAGTTTCTCTTAGTTTATCCCCATATTCCTGACATACAGAAACAGAACTGAGGCAGAGTGCAAGGCTGAGCCTGTGTAATGTTGGTCTGGAACAAGTTTCCATTATAGATACACAAATTATTGAAATAACAATGCATAGCATTGTATATATCTTTCGGTACCTGTCAGATGAAATACTGAAAGTATTAGTTCAATCATGTAACTTTAGGCACAGCATTTCAGATATGAATGTAAGCAGAGTTAGTTAGTCTGAGCCAGATTTAGAAGCTTGAAAAAAAGATTCCTTCATCATTCCATGTGCAGAAATTGACCGCTCCAGATTCAATATTTAACAATCATTTTAGATGTATCCTTCATTGCACCCGGAGGCAATAGGCTGTTTTACGAGCACAGAATCTATTACAGGATGTACAAGTTTTATTGGTACTTTATTGGTATCCTAGGCAGAATAGTTGCTTAGGCAAATTCCTTATTTTGTCTTGGTAGAATGGCTGAGTTAAGAAACAAAGGAAAAAAAATCAAACCATGGGCTTCTTCATTTTTATGTGAATATTAAGCTGAACTATTGTTTTTGCCTTTTTGTTATTAAAATGATATCCAAGTAGATTTACTGATTTTGGTTCATAAGCAAAGATCCAATTCCAAAAGTTCATGTTATAGATTCAAGAAAATCTCTCTCTCTCTCTCTCTCTCTCCTCCCTCCCTCCCTCCCCCTCTTCCTCCCTCCCCTGCCATAGCAGAGTGATTTTAAGCACTGACTCAAATTCCTTGCGCTGCACCTAAGTCTTAGTGTCTTGTGAAAGGCTAGAAAAATTGGAGAATTCCAAATCCCCAGAGATATATTGTTCTATAGATGCCAGTGAAAAGGCATGATTCTAACATCCCCAAAATGGTGTTGTTTGGTTAAAAGGGAGCTGGAGCATTCCTTCTCTACTAGATCTGGTGGGGAAAAGGGAGAAAGGGCACCACATATAATCTGGCCCTATATCATGAAGAGTTCTATAGATGAAAACTAGCAGCTTGAATTGCATGAAGAGTCTATTGGGAGCCAGTGTAGTTAACAAAACAATCGCGTTATATGTGCTAATCAGAAACATTCTAGAGTAGCAACAGATTCCAAGTGTTCTTCAAGGGCAGCCCAATGTACAGTGCATTATAGTAATACAAATAGGAACTGGCTCAGGTGTGAGTGTACATGAATAAAGCTTCTCAGTCCAGAGATGGTACAATTGGTGTACAAGATGAATCTGTACAAGATGAATGTGTACAAAAGTTTCCCCGACCACAGCTGTCAATTTCTCACTGAGCAGGAGCCAAGAGTTCAGGATTTCTAAATCATACACCAATTTTGACTGGGGAAAATGCTGAGTTTTGTAACTGAATTTCCCATGCTGAATTAAAATGAAAAATTCCAAAGCTATCAGGAGGTAGCTTAAAACCAATTCAACCAGTCAGCCTTGCCAGGGCTAAGCTGAAGCCTATCCAATCCCATCCAGATGCTCAAAGCCTCCATGTGTCAGGGAGACCTTGACAACATCTCATGGTCAGACCTGGGTGAAATTCTATCTTTAGATTGGGGAATCTCCATTCCTATTATTTAATATGGGAAATATTTATAAGTGGCTATAACATTTTGTTTTATGTATGAAGGAAAAGCTTACATGTTTTATCAGGTAGTTATCATCAAAATGTCACCAAAATTTGTTTAGGGTCTATTGAACCACATGTCCTTAAAATCTGTTTCTTAAAAGTCACCACTCTCTCTCTCCTTTTCTTTCTTCCTTACCAAAAGAAAAATAAATTTAGTAGACAATAATTAAAAAATGAAATATGCCAAATTTCATAGCAGCCAGCATAGTTTTCTAGATTATGTTCCCTTAAAATTCTAAAATTACCCATAATGTTTTTGCCTGAGGCACATTGAAAAGAATTTGGACATGAAAGTTGTTCCTAGAATAACAAATATCTGTGAAGGCAAGTGGGTGGGAGGGGTTGTGAATGTGTAGGTGATAAAGAACAATGCTGCTCTTCCCTAAACATGATAAAGCAGGTGTTCAAGGGTGAAAGTGAAGATAATAAGTCATCATGCATCATTTCTTTAACAGAAAATAACTTTTTCTTGCCTTATCTTGGGACCTGAAACACGGAGAGATCCATGTCGGATTCAAAGCATGTTTGGCCTGTGTTGCTTTGGAATTCCTTTGTATTATGTGTCAAACTTCCTTCACACAACTGAGGCAGGAAGATACCTAATCCAAGAAACAAGTCTGAAAATAGCTTTGATCATGAATGCTTATTAGAGAGAAAATATAAGGCAACACTCTTAGAATTGACATAGTGATTTCCTTTCAGATGAGATATCTATTTATAAGCTATTAGGGGACATCAACCCTTGATATTTTTTTTATCATATTCTTGTGACATAAAGGTCTGAAAAGGGGGAGAGAAGCCCTCTGCTTTTGTCTGTATTTTCACATGGTTTTTGAAGACCCTTAGATTCTTTTTAAGTCTGTGAACTTAACTCCCACATCATCTTATTCAAAATCATATCTAAGTCTAGGCTTTCTAGCATGATTGATATTCCTGGTAGGAAGACTGATCAATGTGTGGCACAACTATTTATGACTATTTATACAACTATTTGCTTGCATGAATTTTGGAGGCTGTGCTAGTCATGTGAGAATGGAAAGTTATACTAGAAATTTTCATGCAGCTCTGGAGCCTTTAAAAATCATATTAAAATGGGACATGCTTCTGCATAGGTTTTAGAGACTGCAGGGGCCATGGAAGAGCATTCATCAAAATTGCTGCAAGTATGAAGTTTGTGCAAACTAGTGTAGCCTCAGGTAAGCTGCAGGGATTTGTCAACAAAAAGAGAACGTTGTCTGAAAGTAAGCTATGTGCAGTGTACAGCATTGAGCTATGGAGGCAATTGTGTTATTCTACAAGCTTCACACACTTTGAGGAATGGCAAAAAGTAGCCTTATTGAGTAGTAGCAGTGGCACTAGGGCTGAAGTCAAGCCCTAGATGGCAGGGTAGATAGGGAAGCAAGTTATTCATTTTCTGAATTTTTGACACACCAATCCTATCACCAGTCTAGGTCCTCTAAAACATGCTTTTTCTTCACTCTTTACAAGTCTTCTTGTCCACTTGAACTTATAATTTACCCTTCAGGGGAAAATATATATATAGGCTCATACGTTTTTAGCCAAGATAATTTAATTTCAGAAAAATGAAATTTATTTTTCTTTTTAATTCCAACTAATAAATATTAAATAAATTATTTAATTACATTTTTAGAAGAATATATACAGGGCAATTATTGTGTGCCCGCAAGGGCTTATGTTATTTTATGAGGCTTGTAAAGTGCTGGGTATTTTTTATTGTACTGGTATACTGTAATATGACTTTCATAACAACCAGCTGCACTGAAATAACTAGTTTCCATGAGAATTTGCCTTAAATAATCTTATTCCTTCACATGTTGTTTGCTCTATTGAGGTGCCAGTGTTTTAAACAGACAACTTCCAAAGAAATAAGCAGGGATGAGGTTTTCAAAGCCACTGAATAAAAGAGCCAGTATTTTAAAATGGAAAGTCCTAATAGCTCCCCATACCCAGAATGAATATAAGTAATTCAATAATAATGCAGTCTTCTGCTTGTTTGCTGACCAGGAAGTCTAATTAAACCATTCTTTCTCCTACAGAACCAGGTAATGTGGCCAATATTCCATCCACTTTAATGAAGTGATTCTTAAACTCAGAAGCTTAACTGCTATGACTGACTAGTGTAAGATAAATACATTGTTAGTAAAGAGAACTTGCCACAGATACAAGTGTATATGGATCAGATTTGACATACGCTCAAAATCTAAACAGCATTTGAATAATCTGGAATAAATATTCATTTACGGATGATGGAATAATAGATGGGTGTGAACATGCTTCATTCCAATCTGGACAACAACAAAACTCCAAGCATCATTTCTTCTTAAAAGCTTAGCATTTTTGACTAAACCATCATCTTACCATTATTTGCCCCAATCAAAATATCTTGATTGATTGCAAAATTGGAGGGAAGAGCAGAGGAAGATATCCTAAATCATATCATATAGTCCATAACTTTAGCTGGCTTATTTATTTGTTTGTTTGTATCTTACCTTTATTATTTTTTACAAATAATTCAAGATGGCAAACATATCCTTCCTCTTCCTATTTTTCCCACAAAATCTACCCTTTGAGGTTCGTTGGGCTGAGAATGACTGGCCCAAAGTCCACCAGCTGGCATTTATGAATAAGGTGAAACTTGAATTCACACACTCCCACTTTCTAGCCTGGTGCCTTAACCATCAGACCAAACTGACTCTATTTGTTGTTTCTTGTTAAGACCTTTGCCCTGAGTATCTTTGGACCAGAATTAGCCACATGCCTGTTCCAGGAAGAATTGGTTTAATAAAAAGAAAATATACACCACTAGATTCAACCCACAGAACCCCCGCCAATCACCTACATTGCATTTAGAAAGAGTATTACTTTTCTGCACAAACTAAATGTGTGCATCAGTAGTACCCTGGTTCTCCTAAAATTGAATGTCAGAAATTTGATAATTGCTGCAAATTTTATCAGATTCTGCTCCGGAAACAACAAAGAGACAAGTGACATTAAAAATACTGAATTTTAAGTTGTAGACAATCATCTCTTCATAAAGGTCATTGTTTTCTGTAACTTTCCTTCCTCTCAAAAAAAAAAAAAATGCTTTCTCTGTGTTAGACTATAAGAATAAGCCTGTATTTTTCCAAAGCATATAATAGATTCATGTGCGTATCCCATGCTTTCTCTGTGTTAGACTATAAGAATAAGCCTGTATTTTTCCAAAGCATATAATAGATTCATGTGCGTTTCCCACTTGCTGTAGGATGAAAATATCTTATTAACCATTTGTTAAGGACATGAATCTATAATATCATACCCATGGCTTTGCTGTACTTCAGAAAATGGTTATCCTGTGTCTTCTTATAAAACCAAACCCATCATGTCAAGTTAAGGCCTAAGGGCAGAAGTCTGCCTTGCTCCAAATGGCTGTGACTCTTATTGGGAAGCAAAAGTGTTTTCTTTTCCCTTTTGGCACTGACAAACACATGATGTTTATCAAAGGAAAGGATGACAAAAAATGTCACCTCTCCAAGGCTGCCCACCCATTTTTGAGAAAAGTACTTCAAGGAGCAAAAAATAATTAAAATTGTGGTCATTCTTCTTCTTTTTATAGTTAGCTCTTTATCCTTCTTCTCTCTCATTCAGCTACTCTAAGCAAATGAGCCTGCTACTGCTGCTGCTTTAAATATAAGCAAAATAACGCCACAAAAATGAAGCAGGGCTGCAAAAAACTGGGGGTCAAAAACAAACCTTTTCTGAAATGACGGATGTTACCAAATGAGCATGGCAGTTGGTAGAGGAGAAGAGGAGGAGAAGGCACCTTTATACATGTCTACAGCTCATGGATCCCACTCCAGTTCTGAGCAAGATAGTGGGGCACTTGAAGAAACCCAGAACTTAAATCTACAATCCATATTCTGCTTATTGTATAAGAATTTCTCCAATGGATGGATATGTGTTACCCTTTCCAAGAATCAGTTAGTCTGCCTGCCTTTAAATATCTAGATTTTTTGTTTGTTTGTTTTTCCCAGATATGAGTGTGGGAGTAGTTGACCTGCTGGCTAAGTTTTCTTTTTTCCTTCCCACCCTTATGGGTAGCTGTGTTCTTATTTTGCATTGTGGTTTTGTTATGTCAACCTTACGAATTTTTACTGCTACTGATCATATACACTGCCCTGAATTATGCAAAGTTAATATATTAAAAATATGTTTGTTCTAATATCTATATCTATATCTCCCATAGAATTACTGACCTTGTGAAAGAATTGCATTCAGGAGCTTACTGTATATACCAAAAATCAATCAAACAGAAAAAGGAGCTCAACTGTCCCTTGGAATAGCAACATAGGAAATGTATGTACGCAAAGCGGACATTTTGCTTGTAAGCTAGGGTTCTTCCTGAATAATATGTATGCTAAGAAGATGCAATGCTGAACATTTATTTTTTAAAAAGGTATTTTATAACATGTGGGGGCATAAGTGTAACACCTGTCTGGAATTCTTTTAAAGTTTGCACATTGTTTCCCAGAAGCACAGAGGAGCAGCAAAGGGCAGCGATACAATTCTGAAAAAAAGATGGAGATTTTGTATGCCCTGGAACTCCTATGCTGAACTATTTTCCAAACACTCCATGGTCCTAATACATAACAACAAAACAAAAACTACTAGGCTCTAAGAGGTGAACTTAAATCCTCTTAGTTCTACACATGAATTTATTTTGTTTTTCTTAAAATGAAAACAGCAAGATTTATTCTGGACCAAAATGTTTCCCGGCAATAAACAAGAAAGCCAATTATGCTACTTTTACAGTCACCTCAAAAACAAGCGCATGTGTTGCACAGAGACTAATGTTCTCAACTGACTTCAGAAAAATGCATTCATAAATAAAAGAACAGGTGATCTGAATAAAAATGATAAAAGTAATTTCTCACCCACCTTTTCACCAACTTTTTTTTCCATAGCAATGAGAATACAGAGGTAAGCATTAATGAGAATAAAAGAATTCCTCAGCCTGCTGAAAAATTTACGTGCTAACAGTCTGTAGTTTTTCATGAGTATAGAAACATGGAGAATGTACTTGAAAATGTCTCTAGGAGGTCAGACAATTATATTTTACAATAAAAGAAACGTAGGTTTTAAAAATTGAAATTGAACATTATTCAATTTTGATTTTTTTTTCCTTTTAAATTCATATTAATTTACAGTGCTCTTTGCGTGGTATAAAGATGAAATATTTATTTTCTACGTGTTCTTTTATTTTACATGGAAAATCCTTTGAGAGCCAACTGTTCTTTCCAAATGATGTGCAGTTGATGAGGCAAGATAAATGCAAAGCATATGGCATTATTTTTGTATTCATATTAAGAAGTATGAACAAATTATTAGGTTGGTAGGTTTGCTTCCATGAACCAACAGAAGACGTTAAATCTAAAATATGGTGCGTGTGTGTTCGCAGTTTTATTAGACGTTCATCTAATGGTGGGCATATATGCATTTCAGAACGTTGCTATTACCATTGATAATTTCTATCTTTTATATATTTATTAGTTTTGCACCAAAGTACCTAAACTTGAAATAAGGAGGAATCTCTTGATTGTAAGAGCGGTTAAACAATGGAAGAGGCTGCCTCCTGAAGTTGTGGATGCTTCCTCTCTAGAAGTTTTCAATAAAAAATATGGATAACCATTTCTCCGGGATGGTATGAGAATTCCAATACTGCAGGGGTGGGGTTAGAAGACTTCCAAGTTCTTCTAACTCTATGATTTAGTTATCAATCAATCAATCAGTCAAACAAACAACAAATATATACAGTTGCCCATTTACCAGAAGCAACTCTGGGCAGCAAAATAAGAAAAAGATAATAATTACACTATAATAATACAGTACATTAAACCCTTGACAAAATTTACATTCATAGATCAATCATAATGTGACAATTCCATCCACATCCTGGAGGGGAGGAGGGGAGCCAGATCTTCATTACTTTTCTTGAAGATCAAAGGGGCCAACTCTATCTTTGGAGAAGAGGCTATTCCACAATGTAAGCACCTAACAGAAATGTCTTCCACACTCTGCTAGATGGCACTGTTTCACAGTGGGGACCTGAAGCAGAACTTTTATACCAGATCTTGAATGGGCAGAAATAATAAATGAGAGGCAGTCCTACAAGTAATCTGGCCCATCCCATATAGGGCTCTAAAGGTGACAGTCTCCAACTTGAATTGTATCCAGGAGTCTATTGGGATAAATGTGGATCATGTAATACTGGTATAACATGAATATATTGTGGTCCTCCCACTACTGCCTCCACTATTCATTCTGGACCACTTGCAGCTTCTAAATACTGTATCTTCAAGGGCAAGCCCATGTAGAATACTTTGTGTAGTCTAATTGTGAAGTAACTAAGGCATAGAATGACTGAATGCCTCCCAGTCTAAGAAAGGGCACAACTTGAGTACAAGATTGAGCATTTGATTCTCTTGACCATGGCTGCCATCTGTTCTTTGACCAGGAGCCATGACTCTAAGGGAAACCCCAGATTGTGCACCACCTCTGATTGGGAGAGTGCATCTTGCCTCTGTTGTAAGTTCCAAGCCCTTGGCAATCATTTGACCTCCCTCCCAGATAGAAGTAACAAAACCTAACCTATTATATACAGTATAGAGTACTTTGCAGTGCTTTCATCAGAAGATGTTTGATTGTTTGTGTGGAAAACACTATTTTAACAAGGGATAGGCTGTCTCACTCTTGGATTGGAATAAGATGATGGTAATGTCATGAGGGCAAAGTACAAAAACATTGTGAGGGCATAATTGTGGCATGGATTATTGCAAGTCAGGGACACATCTCTAATCTGTCCTTTCCAGGTCATTCTGCAGTTACTAAAAGATCACAGCAAATAGTGGAATATTCATTTTAATTTTAGAGATATTTGGCAGTCACGCCGACAACTCATTTTTTAAAGCATGCTAAATTGCTAAGTCTTTAAAAAAAAAAAAACGGGGGGGGGGAGTGTCTGGTATAGAAATATATTTCAATCGACCAATGAACCAAGCTAAATGGAAACTGTTTTGAAACTTGAAGAGAAAGACTTGCAACATGCCTGAAGCTTTTTTCCCCCTGTCTACTACCCCTACTGTGCTACCCCTCCTCAGCCCACCAAGACACCAGGCTCATTTAACCAGTCATATCAATTTATTGTGTAGAGGCGTCACTTCAAAATTGAACCACAGATGGTAATATAATGCCACATTATTATGTGACAGACTCTTTTTTTTCCAGATGAATGGGAACAGTCTTTATCTAGGAAATCAAAACATTGAATACCTACAGTCTTTCTTTAGGCTGAATAAAGATAAACAGTCTTTCATACCCTCTGGGAAGCTGTTCCTCATTTTCTTTCTGAAAGTCTTGTCCTGCCTGCTTTATCTAACCTTCTGAACTGTTTTTTACCCCTTTAAAAGTCCCCCAGTACAAGAAATGAAGTGTTACAAATAACAGCTTTGTAATTTCAATATGAGATACATTTTTTATTTTAAGAGGTTTATTATAAAGGTCACTGCTGACTGAATAACGTGGAAATAAGATATTTAATAGAAGTGCAAAGAACTGCAACAGTTGTCTAAAATAGAAGACCAACAGAGGCAGCTAAGATCTTTTGAAGGACAGGCATGAAAGTTGCAGTTTTTAATGTAACACTCCTTGTAATAGCAGTTGGCTTGATATTTTCCCTTGTTATCAGACTTCAGAGACTCACTGGTGGTAGCTTTACTGGCTGTTTGCGTTTAAAGGAAAAAATTTAAAAGCTGATAAATCTCAAAGAAAATGCAGGCATAGCTGTCTTGTGAGAATGAAAGATTAAAAAAAAAAGAATTCCTGCTATATGGGGGCTGCCACTGACAGAGTTGTGAGAGATGAGTTGTATTGGAAAATAAGATAATGAATGTTTCCATTTTTGTCTTGACAGTTAACCAAGGATAAGCAGAAAATGCTCTCAATAGAATTAGCCAAACACTGCCTTTGACAAGAGACTTACACAAAGGCACTTGTTATTTTGTGTCCTCCAAGATTATTAGGAACACAGCTGCTATGATTTCTGGGAATTCTCAAAGTTGTAATCCAATCTAGAGGGCAAAGTTACTTTAGGATAATGATTTGGAAGGCAGGGCTGGATATAAATATAATAGATGCAAATGGAGATATTCTTCACATATACAGTATATATGTTTATTTTGTGTGTTAAGTTGAGTTTTTGACTCTTGGCAACTGCTTGGACTAGTCTCTAAGTTTTCCCCAGCAATATTTTGGGAAGTGGTTTGTTATTGCCTGCTTTCGTAGGGCTAAGAGAGAGAATGACTGACCCAGGGTCACTTAGATGTTTTTGTGCCTAAGGCAGAACTAAAACTCAAGTCTTTCCATTTCTAGCTTAATTCCTTAACTACTGCACTAAACTGACCATCCTAAAATTGTAATATTCTTCATGGACTAGTTAGCATGGACAAAATCATTTTAAAATGATGCACGTCACCTGCAAATAAGAGAACTTTTTATAGAATGAAAGTGAGGACTAACCTTTCAAATTGCATTTGCTGAAGTTGTGAATGTAAGAATTGGGAGGATGGTACATGTGATTTGAGAGCTGGCTCTCGAAGATATGCTACCACATCGTTAAGTTTCATATGGCCTGTATGCAGGTAAGTTCTTCTGAAAAGTCAATATAGTGCTTAGAATTAAATTTTCTTAGCAAAATGCACTCATTTATCTCATCCTTCAATAAACTAAAGATATGAGTTCAAGAGATCACCTGTGAGCCTTCTAATTCAAGAACTGCCTCAAAATGGATAAATACCATCTGTTCTATTTTTACAATTTGCTGAAATTAGTGGATGCCTTAAAGCAAGGAAAAAAAGCCTATGGGTATTTTGAGGTTGTTGAATTACAATTTCATCTCCAATGAGTGGCCAGACTAGTTGGCACTACTGGGAGTTATATTTGAAGCAATTATCTGGAGACCCACAGATCTCCACTTTTGTTTTTTCACATGTTAAAAAAGAACACTTCTATCTCTGCTGTGCTATTCAGATTCTTTCTCAAAGAATGTAAGAAACAAAGGCTATTTAAGTCTCTATATACAACCGAAACATACAATTATAGTGTATTATAAAAACAATGATATTTGGTAAACTATCCATCTATCTTGCCATTCTGAATGCACTTGCAGCTACTGTATGAGATCTAACTGATGATTAATCTTAGGTATTTACTGTTCACTTGAACTGACAACAGTGGATGACAACTTTCAATAAAACAGTCATTGTGATGCTCTGAGACCTTCAATGGTGCATAAAATAGATCCCAAACTGCACATTTCATATAGTTTCTATTACACACTACACAAAAATATCCTTGACATTCAAGACTTTGCCATACATATTTTAGCATGTGTCACTCCAGGGTGTATTTGAAAATACCTTCCACTTGCCTTTAATAATAATGACTTGTCATATAGTATCCAGATCTCAGTTAATCTAACATAATACAGACTTGATGGTTTTTATTAAGTGTCAAATGAAGCCCAACTGCTGCCAGAAACATTTTCTTCTTCTGTCATACATTTGTTCTTAGCTTGCTTCGTTCCTGACCACTAAAGGAAAAGGTTAACAAACTACAGTATTAGATGCCATCAATATTCAATATGCATGGCATGAGAATAATTTTGCACACTTTTTGATTCTGAAGACATAGGGCCATTAATGTAGCCCTTCTCCATCCCTGTAAAAGGGCAGCATCCTGGACACATCCTCCTAATTTGAAAGATAAAAGGTCTGTGCAGCTCTCTTGCTATATTAGTCCATTCTCACCTTCATTGAAATTCAGAGTGCTACTCCTGAATTTTGCAGAGCTTATTTTTCTTCTCTTTCTCCCTCCTCTCCCATTTTTGTTATTTAGGAGTTATGATTAATCCAATTTTCTTTTATATACATCTTTATTGAGTGTCAAATGAATGTAAAATGGATATAAGGTAATAAAGTCTCCAGCTGGCATTTGAGGCCATTTGATCATTAGTATCAAAAGGCTGGGTGATCATCTGTTCCTTTTTATTTCAAGGGTATTATGAACTTCAGAGCATGTACCCTCAACCCTCAAATGGCTCCAACTCAAGAAATATTCAGCAGGAATGATTTGATTACTTTTTGTAAAAGAAGGCATTAAGTTTTATTTCTCAAATATTTCATGATTTTATGAAAAAGCCTGTGTTTTTTCTTTCCAGCCCTTTCTCAGTATGCTTCCATGGTTCTTGACCAATTCTTTTTTCTGTCTTTTATTGTTGCAAGGTTGCAAGTGGTAATGCTGGAGTACTTTCCTGGTAGCTTCCGCTTCCAGAAAACAGTTCAATGGAGGAGTTCCCTTCCTATGCATTTAACTGAGGTGAGAAAAATCCTAGACACATATTAGACTAGGGCTGTCAAACTTGCAGCCTGTGGAGCGGATGCATCACCCGCTGGCCATACCAATGCCCAGTTTAGCAAAGGGGGAAAAAGTCCCAATATGTCATGTGGCAATGCTGTGACAGTGTGAGTTTGACAGCCTTGTATTAGACATATGATTACCCAGTGAAAGGAAAGTTCCATAACCCATACTTATGAAGACTTTAACTTATCTTTTTTGCTTGGGTGATGTTATAAAGGGAGGGAGAGAGAAAGGAATCAAAGCCATTTCTTTTCAGCACAAGATTAAATACTTGATCACCCCTCAGAAACATTTTTCACACACATAGAACATGTTTGTTTGTTTTTTTAGGAGAGGAAAGGAGGCAATCAGTTTAAGTGTCAAATCAATTTGATATATGAAATGTGTATTGTATTATATATCTCCTTTTGTAGTATTTTTAGATTGAATGCAACTTCAAAAACACAAATACAAAGTAAAGAAACAGAACATATACAACACAGAAAAAAATATGTTATCAATCATAGGAATGTAAGAAGCTGTCTTACACTAAAGTACAAATGATTCCACAATATAATATGTTCAATATTGTTACATTTACACTGAGTCATATTATTGAATTCTCTAGGCTATAATCGAAGGGATTTCCACAGTAACCCTTTCCTCATTCCCAGTCCTTTCAAAAGCCGTTGGAAGATGCTCTACCATCATCTTCACCACATCAGTTTTGCAATCTGAGAAAAAGAATCACTGTCATGACTGAATTATGATAGAATCTGGAAACTGACACGTTTAAAAAGGGGGGAAATAACATAAATTGCTTACACTGTCATATTCTTAATTCATATCATTGGCAGATGTCAGTGCTAAATGGAAATAATAATTAATAATTAAATAAACCATACGGCTCTTATGCAAGAACCTGCAAATTGTCAAATTCTCCCTTTCCTTGAAATAACTCCTAGTATAGCAAAAATCCAAAAGTAAAGAAACTGAATCAAATTTTGAATCAAAATTTGTTGCATATGGGAAAACAGTGCATTACTTCTGGTATCAGTTTCCTGGCCTTGCCTATCTAGGAGAGCTGATGTAACTATTGAAGGCCTGCTAGCATTTTCCTTCATACCCTCTTATACCAAACAGAATCAAAGTGAAAAACAAATAAACTATTTTTGTCTCATTTTCCTGACATGAGTTGCTTTTTTAAGATAAGCTCTGTGTTCCTCTACATATACACGGACAATAGGGAAGATAGAAATAAAATTAGCATGCATTTTTCTCTACATCAAATGGTCACTATGTGAATTTATGTTCTCAACAAGGAACATTGCCAATCCATTATCAGACTTTTTATTCATTTGTGGAGCCTTTTTTTTCTGAAAAAAAATGGAAATGTTTCAACATAAGAAGGGAACACTATTTTTCAAATATTTCCCTTTGTGCAATGCTTCAGAGTTCTTCAAAACTGCACCTTGATCTCACAAGCAGCAACTTCTGTGTAACATTGCCAGAGTATATTCATGAACTGGAATAGAGCTTGGTAACAAGGTCAGCAATGAATAGGCATAGCAACTAATTCAGCCAATGAGGACTGTTTTGGAAACTGAAACTAGAATTAGGCTAGGCTGGAAACTGAAACTAAAAGTAGCCTAGGCATGGCTTTATGGTTAAGCTCTGCAGCTATGTTGAGCTCTGAGTCTGTCTACTGAAGATGAAACTAACTTGCTTGCTTGCTAAAGACTGGAGCTCTGTTCTGAGCTTGCAACATGTTTCTGTTTGAGTTTGCTCCATGTTGGAGAAATCTACAACTGGTTTGTAAAATCTACTTATGTTTATAAAAATGTTAAATGAAGCATCAGCCATCTGTGTTTATTTTTCTGGTGCTGAATTAGCACTGCAAAACTCTCAATAAACATGTTGATAAAAATATGGTTTGGATGATCTCATAACAAAATGTACAAACAAGTCCTGGTACAATCATTTTTAATCTGAAGATGCAGACAATTTTTGTGAGATTAAATAATAACACTTAAATATTTATAAAGAAGGGTCATAATCTATCAGAAGTATAATCCAAAGAAGTTAAATGCTGAATGGATTTATATTGTTATATACATGCATGCATACACACATACATAATCACACACTATACACACTAATACATTCAAATGTGGTCTTAAAGGTAGATTTTAAGGAACCATAATTACATCCCCTTTGAATTTCTTTTGAACTATGCAGGCAATTTTGATGCTTTTTAAATTTATTTTGAAGTTCATTTAGAAGTCAAAATCTTCAAAGCCTCTTCTTTTCTGGCACCCCATAAAGAGGAATAAATAATTTAGAAGTCCAATGTACTTGTAACCTACTTCAAAATTCAGTCTGTTCAAATCTGGATCGGGAGATTAGACACAGGTGTTTATATGAATTTGTGATACCCTTGCTCTCTTGTCAGAGAGGAGATAAATGCTATTACACTGATGAAGAAACTTCATCTAGTTCTTGAATAGATTACTTTATCCTATAGCAGTGGTATGCAAGGGATTTTTGCTCATAAGCATATAATTCTTTTTTATATTGATTTGTGTTTATTACTGTTGCAATAAAATACTATGTCTGGTTAAAATAACTGAAAGAGTATCACTAACCACAAAACTTTCAGATAGGAAGATATTCATAGATGTGAATTAATCATGAAAATTAAGAGATACCCACCTTGCATGGCCATTCAATCAACTAATTATCCATAAAAAACTTATTGCTGCTTGAATTAATGCTTGCCAAAAAGTACTTCTGCCAGATTTTATGATACACCCTGGCCAAAAACCAAGCTTTGCATACTGCACAGAGAGGAAATCATCTTGTAATAATATTCAGAAGTGGTATGATAATTTATTTGATAGAGAGTGAGGGTGGATGCTAATGTTTCACATCCCACTGTGTAGTTAATTGGTTTTCACTAATACAAGGGATTCAAATGTATTCTTGGTTTTAATATATGTTCCTGTATTTTGTGTTTAATGAAACAGGAATGAATTTTTGTATGAAAACGCATAAACACATGAAGCCAACTTATCGGGGTATCTACAGGAGATGATCAAGATAGCAGCTGTGACAATGTAGTCAAAGCCACACCGTGTTTTTTTTTTTACTTATGACATAGTCAGAAAAGGAATGAGACTTCAGTTATATGCTTGTGCATATCCTGACATGTTTGACCTCCATAAGTGCTTTGTTGTTGTATATGCTATAACTCAATTTAATACAGTGTTTCCTAACTTGAGTAACTCCCATATGTATGAACTTCATGTCCTAAAATTTTCATCAATGACCAAATGGAAATCTGGGTTGTGGGCTTCTGGGATTTAAAGTCCACACATCTATGAATTGGCAAGTCTGAGAAACCCTGATTTAATAGATATTGAGCATTGACCCCCAAAAATATATATCTAAAAACACTAAAGAACAATATACTTTATTCTTGCAGAACTACGGTTGTTATTATTTAGAAGCCTTAGGCAGTAAGCTTTATTTTTCTCCACTGAAGACTGAGCTATAGGATGTCAAATGTCAGTTGAAAATTCTTTTCAAAATGGAGTGCAGTTCTCTATGGAGACAGAAGAAATGTGTAGGTATGTAGCTATTTAAAAAAAAATGAATAGAACATGCAAGAATTAGTGGCATTTCTGCACACCTTTAATTAGGAATCTAAGTGTATATTGTTTACCATATGCACACCTTTAATTAGGCATCTCTAAGTATATATAGTTTACAGTAGTAATAACACTCTCCTGTGTGATTTTTGAAGTGCTCCTAACTCTTTCCTGTTTACATATGGAGTGGCTTATTCTCCATCTCATAATCAGCTGCCAAATAGTAGTAATGAAGGAAGACAAAATACTTTATGGTTGGTTATGGCTTAATTAAAAATGAGCTGGTTTATTAAACTGGAGAGATTCCATTTCCTTCCCCTCCCCCTCCCCTTAAAAACTGAATGAAATTCTGAGTTATGTAAGTTCTGTACTTTTTTTTCTTATCTTGAAAACATATTTGGAGTTATATTACTCCAGCACTTATATCTATTATCTTTAGTGTGGCAGAGTGGGGAAGCATTGGGTGAAGATTCAGGAGGTCTAAGTTCAACTGTGACAGATATAAGACACCTTTGCCAACATGCTTTCTCTTTCTGATCAAATTTACAGGAAAATAAGTTGATAAAATTGTCTTGAAGTATTCTCAAATATGCAATTTTGACCTCCTTAGGGAAACCATATAAATAAAACATGAACTTTTAAAATAAGACTTTAATGCTGTTAGTCAGGTTCAACTGAAGCTGGGACATCTTATAAGAATAAAACTACCTTTGCAGTTTCCCAAATATTTTCTTTCTCTGCTAAAGAGGACTTTCTTTTCTATCATATTTTTGAGATTTCACGGAACTTGGAAGAACCAGGGATGCTGATAAGTTACAGGGAAATATGCATATATACATCAAGTTATTCCTTAAAGAAATTAAAACATGAGATAAGAGGAATTAAGGAAACATAGATACATTTATACTGCATCTCAGTTGGAGATTTCTCAGTTGAGAAATAAGTAACAAGAAATAAGTAAAGGAGATAATATCTTAATGTAAACAGACAAGAAGCTGCCAGGCAAAATATAGAGTTTGGATGAGGGTTTATAACTGGAGGAGGTTAAGAAAAAGAAATTATATCCTCAGAGATACTAAGGTAAACAGAGATTAAGAGAAGCATTAAGACATTTCTTCATAGAGAGCTTAGAATCAGTGAAGGAAATCAGAATTATAACTTTCCAGCAAAGTCAGAGCTCTGTCTAACGAATAGAGAAACAAACTAAACCCCAAAAGAATTAGAAAAGATTTTAAAAGCTATGGGTGCTCTTTTCCATACTCCTATAAAGTAAGTGGTGGAAGAAATTTTAGAAGTTTTGCCCAGAGATATGATTAAGAAAATAAGAAATAGTAAAGGAAAGGTTTAGTCTAGAAAGGGGCAATATAAAGAGAGAAAGGAAATAAAAAATAAACTCTTAAGATAAAGAAGAAAGACTACTCAAGAGTTAACAATAGACTGCACTTTGTCCATCCAGGACTCCACATCCTGAATACAGCAAGGGCAGAAACATACTGTGTTTCTCATAAAATAAGGCTGGGTCTTTTTTTTTTTTTGAGCCCCCCCAAAACGGCTAAGATGTCTTTTCTGGGGTGACTTAATTTCCTGCTCCACACGCACCCCAACCTAGAGTGCCCCATGCACAGTCACCTCTCCATGAGGTCACTTCTATCAGCTGATAGAAGCTCCCTGAAGGCAGAGTCACCAGCTACTTCTATCAGCCAGTAGAAGTGGCTTCATGGAGAGTTGAGTGTGCATGGGCTGCTCTAGGTGGAGGTGCGCATGGGGGAGGAAATCTATTGGCCGGTAGAAGCGGCCTCAGGGCGAGCTCCCACATGCACTCCCCTCACCACGAAGCCATTTCTATTGGCCAATGGAAACTCCCCAAAGGCAGACTTACCAGCTGCTTCTATCAGCCGGTAGAAGCAGGTTCGTGGTGAAGGGAGTGTGCATGGGGCACTCGCCCTGAGGTCGCTTCTACCAGCCGATAGAAGTGGCTGGTGACTCTGCCTTTAGGGAGCTTCCATCAGCCGATAGAAATGGCTTCATGGCGAGGGGAGTGTGCGTGGGGCGCTCCTGTCAGGAGTGATCCACAGGCAGTCACACCTCACCCTGAAGTGGCTGGTGACTCTGCCTTTCGGCAGCTTCCCTCAGCTGATAGAAATGACTTTGTGGCGAGGGGAGTGCGCGTGGGCATTCGTCTCGAGCCCTCTTCTACCGGCTGATAGAAGCGGCTGGTGACTCTGCCTTCGGGGAGCTTCTATCAGCCGATGTTCTATCAGTAGTAGGTTGGGGTATTCTATGTGCAGAGCACTCCTAAAGGCAAGTTTTCTCCCCCCCTTCCCTCCATTTCTCTTCACCTCGTGTTGTTTTAACGAACGATGTGAGAAATGGCGGGGAAACGTATGGATTAAATAGGCCTAAATTTTGGGGGTGGGGCTTAATTTCACCTCATGCCTAGAAATCATGCTGGGCCTTCGAATTGGTGGAGGCCGTATTGTTGGAGAAACACGATAGCATGGGAGAGGTGAAAGTTGAAGCAATACAGGTAGTATTAGTTTAATGATGACAATTGCGCCTGGAATTCCTGTCACTAAGTGATGTCATAAAGTGTAATGTCATGTGACCACATTGCTTAGTAACAGCAATCCAAACAATTCCTGTTACATTATTAAATAAGAATCATCCATTGTTAAGCAAGGATCTCAACTTGCGACTTCCTGCTGGTTTCCCATAAACAAAGTCAATGGCAAAATGTTGCAAGTCCCAAACAGCTTTTGAAAGCAGGTGGATGTGTACTTTGGAGTAACATGAGATGGGAGGGGGTTGCTGCAGTGAGTATGTGGGGGGGTGGTGGGAAGGGAGGTACTGGCCTATTCAGGAATTGTTTGACGAAAGGAAAGTCATTCCTTCTGACCTTCTCATAACTAACTATGTAACAGTTTACTTCTCTCCATTCATTCTACAAAAAGTTCTCTTTCTCCTTCAAAAAAAATCTCCCAAAACTGTTGAAATATTTTTCTTCTGTGAGTCATAAATTTTAATGTCAGTAGCAAAAATTTAATTGCATGTTATGGGGCAGAGAAGAATACTCTCAAGATAGCCTCTAGAGTAAGCCTATTTTATGCTCATAGAAAAAAAAATCAACTGGCTTGAAGACCTATAAGGATGGAAATTTTCTTAATGTACATGTATATTCACCTCCCCACTCCTACACACAATATATGTAAATTGTGAAGTCAATACATCCTTACATTTCTGCAAACTTTCTTTCTCTTAATCTTTTAAATGATAAACCACTCATTTCATTAGAAAAAAAATCACACTGTAGAAGTAGACAAAAAGGCAGAACCTGTTATTAAACCAATTAAATGATTACAAAAATAATAAGCATATTATTATGCCTTTAATATTATTCAACATAGCACTAATTTCCAATTATCTTTAACAATTTTATTAAAAGTCCACTGCCAATTTCTAAACTTAAAGAATAACTACAGCAGGTCTAACATGTTTAGAAGTTCTTTCTGCAGGTTTCCACCCAGCCTACTACTGGTATAAGCTTTCCATTCCATCTTTACTATCTTGGTTTTCCTTGAGTTTCCAAATATTCAGCTGGCATCCCTTGACTGCTCACATAACCAGACTTAATTGGGATCTTGGAGGTGGGTGAATGAAGGGGTCTTCATTGATATTTTTCTTTCTTTGAAATGGAGTAGAATTTGGGGGTGGAGTTGTGAAAAGTATTTCCACAAAGTGCAATCTTCCCATTCTGGTTTAACCATATTACTGGTTCTTCATATTGAAACCAATGCCAACATTTCACTCTGATTCTGTATCAAGGCTACACCACATCCATCTTTAGATTTCCTGGCATGCTTTATTTTTGTTTTTAGATTAAAATGAACTATAATTGATTCTGAATGTGGTGGTAGTGTTGGAGGAAGAGTCCTGATCTACCTGTATCCATACTTGAAATATGGGAGGAAGAGGAAACTTTTCTTGACAGAGGGATTGAATGATCTCCTATTCACTGGATACATTTACTGGATACATTCCTAAAATAGATTGGGACAGCATGAAAGCAAATTGACATGGCATTCATTGAAGGACCCTGGATAAGTCACTTTGCTTTTTTAGCCTTAACCTCCCAGAGATATGGATGGACATAAATAAGATAATTAATCCTTTGGTGCACATTACCCTGAGCTCCTCTGAAGAGAAACAATATATAATGAGAAATTATTTTTGCTCACAGATCTTCAGAGGAGGTGATTTGGGTGGAAACCATGAAGGATGAAAATATAAGAATAAATGGACTAGAAAACAGGAAGAACCATTCTCCTTTTATTGTTTAAAATTCAGAGCAAATTTCAGGATCAATTTAAATTCTTCTCCACATCAGCATCCAAATAAAACTTCGGTCCATGCTGTTGAAATCTCAACATGCTGGATTTACTTTCATTGTTTCTTCTTGAAAATGAACCTATCCTTCTTTTTATCCAGTTATGAGCTGTTTGTTCCACTATTTGTATTCCTCTAATTGTCCCTTGCTAAAAGTCTGTCACTGGATGATGCCTAAGTACGTTATCAAACATTTTGGTAATGACTCATGCAGAGCAAAGATATCTTTCTTTATTTGCCTAATAAGTATCACACTTTTCAATTTTCTTAGATCATTACCTCTGGCATGTGTCATAATACTTCTGGGGCCTTGGAAATTAGCTAACAATTCTGAAATAAAAACCTGTGGTTGCTGCCAAATTACTCCTTTCAGCCCCAGTCATGTGGTAGACTGTTACATATTGAGGCATAAGAACGTTTAGTACCAAAATAAATATATATATATATATTACATTCTGATTGGATTGGATTTCATTTTTTGAGTGGACTGGATTAAAAACTAACATCATTGTGTTTTTTTCCTCCCTCCCCAAGAATAAATTGTTGCAAAGAATGAAAAGCATAGGCTATGGTTCTTGCAGAATACAAAGTGATCTGCAGCATAGAGCACAAATGGAATTATACACAAAGGATGTTTGAAAGTACTTGTTTCAAGTAATGAAAAAAAAAATTGGCTTCCACTTTTATAGAGTTAGACAAGCTCGGCTCCTGATCATAATTGTGGATCTGCTTCCTGGTTATTTAGCCTCTTCCCATGGCAAGATGTAAGAATTCAAATTTGCCATAAGAACATTAGTGTTTTACATATCCTAAGAATTCGACAAAGTGCCTCATGAGATACTTACAGCATGGGTTAGATTGTGTGACAATAACATGGCTATATACAGTGTCTGGTTCAAACTTCATATTCAAGGAGTATTCCAGGATAGTTCTTCATCTAATAGGAAAGTGGCTATTTTTTTGAATTTTTATTTACCTATATGAGGGAGTTTGCTTATTTGGGGGCATTGACTAGAGAAAACAATTATGTATGGAAGAATTAGAAACCAGGCTGCCAAAGATTATGACAGCTGGATACCAGTCAGAGCATAGAACAATTTAAAGAAATAGTGCAAGATCAGAAGACGTGGAAAGATCTGGCTCATAGAATTGGACATGACTCAATGGATAACATCATCATCATCATTATTATCATGAGGGAGTTACTGAAAGAGCTGGCAGATGTGATCTTAGAACCACTGAACAAAATCTTTCAGAGTTCATGGAGCACATGAGAACTGCCAGGGGATTGGAAAAGAGCTGATGTGATTCCAATGTTCAAGAAGAGGAAAAATTGGATATAGGAAACTACAGAACAATCAGCTTGACCTCAACATCTGGAAAAATCCTAGAAAAGATAACCAGACAGATTTGTGAACTGCTAGAAATGAACAATCACCGAAAGCAACAAAATTATTGCCTGGCATGAACATTAAAAACAGATCATACCAAACTAAACTTATTGCCTTCTTTGATAAATTGACTAAATTAGTGAATCAAGGAAATGCTGTGGATATAGTTTATTTGGATTTCAATAACGCAAAGTAGATGAAGTAGGCCACTGCCTATTTGTTGGTAAGATAAAACAATGTGACTTAGACAGTACTACCACGAGATAGATTCTCAGTTCGCTGACCAACTGCACTCAGCATGTAGTCCTTAATGGAGGGGGAGGCATGCAGTGGGGTACCTAAAGATTCTGGCTTGGGCTACATCAACAGATATAAGCATCAAGTTCATCAGAAGTGAGAGTACCACTCTATAACTAACTAGTGAGGCCACACTTGAAATACTGCATCCAGTTCTGGTTGCCACAGTGCAAAGAAGATGATGGGAACCTAGAAAGAGTGCAGAGAAGAACAACAAATATGATAAGGAGACTAGAGGCTAAACCATATATATATTGAACAATTAAGGGAACCAAGTTTGTCTATCCTGACAAAAAGAAGTATTAGGGTGACCTGAGGATAGGACAAGAAGCAATGGGTGGAAGCTCATTAGTGAGAGATCCAATCTGGAACTAAGGAAAAAAATTCATAACAGTAAGAACAATTAATCAATGAAACAGTCTCCCAGGGTTGTGAGTCACAGGAGGTCTTCAAGAAAAGATTGGACAGCCACTTGTCCAGGATGCAATAACATCTCCTGCCTTAGGTAGGGGGTTGACTAGAAGACTTTCCAGTCCTATGATTCTATACTGGAAATAACTGCCAATAATATAAGGTATCACTTTTTGTCTTCTGTTACTGTAAACGGTATCTTTTTCTTTGTAAACATGTACATTCATGATAGAAAATTAGGAAATGCCATCTTTATTCCCTTTCCTTGACCCAAACTTCTACTGTTGAAATGTTCTATTTCTTTGTGCTTTGTTTTCTCTTGTGTCATTCACAGTGTGTAGAATGCTGACATACTTTAGAAAAAAGATGTTGGCACTAAGAGAAAACCATGCTATTATTTTAGGGAAAAATCAAGTTTTCCTTTTCCTAAAATTAAAAAAAAAATATTCTGGGCTGGCACTAGCTTTCTTGCACCTAAAAACTGCAATATATATATTATAAGAATTCCAATCTTCAACCTTTACATATCTATCAGAAAAAAAATAGAAATATAACATTTGCTTTCATTTTTAATCTGCTATTTATGAATAAGAGATGCATCAGTAATTCTTCGTTCAAAATTTATGCATGAAAAATTGCATCTTGACAGCAGTTAAGAGATCTCCTGCAATGGCAACACAATTTCACTTTTACTACTGATAATGTTCCTCAGAGATATTTCCAGTTGGACATCATTGTCCAGGCACTCAGCCAATCATAATATAGCCTTAGGTAAAAATAGACAAAATGCAGCAGGGATTTTGAGAATTACTTTGACTTCAATACAGTAGGTGACAATGGAGAACAAAGTTATGGGAAAACCTGCTGATAGGTGATAATATGCCTCCAGGAAAGTGATATTGGAGATCATAGATTCCTGTGAATTCTATTTTTCAGTAATTGCTGCACAGTTGTACTGAAGAAAAGACATTTCATAATATCCTAAAAGTTTGGAGCTAGGTAAAAAAAAACATGAATGAATACAGTCCATATCTAGTTTGGGCTCTTTAGAGACTAATAGTTTGAAGTTGGGGTCAAATCTTAAATTAATTTTGGGAACATGATGATCTATGCCTTCTATTGATCATGTATATATTTGCAATAAGACGTTTAGATTCTCAGGAATCTGCAATCTAGGGTAAAATTCTTGTATTATTTCCCAATAACCTCTCCTGTCATGCCTACATTAGACTTGGTGGAGAAATACAATCATATTGTAATTCTTAATATCAGTGGGGAAACTACTATTGTATATAAGAATAATCAGATTATCTCTTCTTAATATATTGTATATTTAATGAAATTTAGTCCAGTGCTAATTATTTCTTTGTGGAAGAATTTCTACTGTGGTGATTTCTGGTGTGCTGTTCAAAAGATAGGGGCTGCACTGAGTTTGAAAAAAGTTTGCCAACTCCCATTCTATAGCATAATGTGTTTTTATTACCATCAAACTATTGACTGTCTGTTATCAAGAATATTACATTCATGTAACAGAGGTATAAAAAGGAGAAGAAAAACAATTGTCCCTGTTTTTAACTGGACAATCCATCCCTAGGTGGAACTAGAGAGAAACTGGAGAATGTAGGATAAGTAGAACTGGTTGTTTTAGAAATGAAATAAAGCTGGAAATGGTTTATAAATGAGGATGGGGGTAGCAGAGGATGGGGATAGCAGAAGGATGAGTGACACTAATGGCAGAATACATGAAAATTGAGTAGTTAATTCACATGCCTACCGGTAAAATAAATAAATAAATAAAAGTAAATAAACAGGTAAATAAATAAATAATATAAATAAATAAGTAAGTAAGTAAATAAGTAAGTAAGTAAGTAAATAAAGTAAATCTAAACTACATATCTGTCCATGTTAGACTCCCTCTTCAAGAATTAGTATCTTTGAAATCCTGCAACTTCATGAATTAAAATGTAATCCATATGAAGGTCTGAATGTTAATAGATAGCAGACTCAAAATAACTTTTTAAAAAAGCTTAATAATGAGGTGACTGATAAATTGGTTTAATCCAAAAGAGCTGTTGATCTTTAAGGAGCTTTCACAAAGAAGAGAGGGTCAACCTATTCTCCAAAGCACCTGAAAGCAAAACTAGAGACAATGGATGGAAACTAACCAAGGAGAGAAGCAACCTAGAACTGAGAAGAAATTTCATGACAGAACAATTAACCAATGGAAGTCTTGCCTCCAGAGATTGTGGGTGCTCCAATGCTGGAAGTTTTTAAGAAGAGATTGGATAATCACTTGTATGAAATGGTGTAGGATTTCCTGTTTGAGAGGGGGTTGGACTAGAAGATCTCCAAAGTACTTTTCAATTCTGTTATTCCACAATTGGAAAGAAGCTGATGGGAAGAGGTACCTCCTGATAGCAGGAAGAAAAAAGAAGAAAATCTACCTTTAGTGTTTAAAAATTATTTATTAGACAACTGAGAAGATGACATTTCTTTCATAATTACGGTCCTAAAAATAAGAGTAAAGAAGTACGTGTTGTACATTTGACTAAAATGATGCACAAGTTCTTCATATATTACTCAAAAAGATATGTATGTAAAAAGAGAAGTTGGGCTGTCAGATCCTTATTTGCTTCCCATGCATATGGAGCAGCTAGTTCTGATACCTACATCCATATCTTAGGCCTGGATATATTGGTGTTTCTTGTATTGTGAATGTGTATATATGCCCTTCCCCAGACATAAATTAGTAGTGACAGAAAACTGCATAACATTGTATATAGGGCCAGTGGTACTATTCTGCTGCTTTCCTTTCACATCATAGAGTACAAACAGGGTAAGCAGCAGTAAACTGGCTGAGATTCTAGCTGCAAATGTATAAAATAGGTTGCTGTACCTTTCTCAACAACCCTTCAGTTTACATATATTTCATTGTGTTTAGTTACCTAGCATTATCTTGTGATTTTACATTTTAGACTGTATAAGGAACACATTTAAATTACATTATTTTACTAAATCAATCCAAAGGTACCATCTCTGCATTGTGCAGAAACAAACTGAATATATATTTTTTTCTAAATTATTAGGGAGAGACTCTAGTAGAAATTCTTAAGCAAATTATTCCTTCTATTTTGAATTCAGCTGTTCGTGATGGTGGGAGATTAATTCAAACCAAATCAAATGGGAAAGGAAGGGTATGAATTCTTTGCAGAATTTGGAAGAGTAAGAAAAATTCACATATATCTGCAATATCCCAAGTTCTTGTTCTTGTTTCCTCTTTCTTCATGAACATGTTCCCTTCATATTCTTGTTTCCTCTTTCTTAGGTAGAGAAATGTTGTGTGGTCTAGTGATCATTACAAAAAAAAAAGGTTCTTATACCACTAAGAGTAGTGACTTTGTTTAGTGAAAAAAACCCTCTATTGACCAGAGACCCAGTGTAAGATACATGCCCCCTACTTCAAATTCTTGAAGTATTTGGGGAAAAACTCAAGCTTTTTAATCTACTGTTGATCAAAATAAAGCCCCATAAAACTTGAAAACAGAATTTGTTTTCAATTGCAATTTTTATTCATAGCAGCATGGAGATGGAATGACTGCTGGGAAGGAAAGAAATAATTTTGGGTTTGAATCCACAATTCTCTTTATGAAAAGTATTTATGTGCATATGTACATGTGAACTGTGTGTTCAGGGCTTAAATTTCTGTATTTTATTTTCTCATCATGCATAAAAGGAAGAACGACGACTAAGGTCATCATGATATATAACTGCTTTGGGAAAATAGTGTGATTTCCCATGTTTTTTTGTGTCTTTAAACAGCCAGAGTAAAATCAAATAGATACCCGAGCTTAGGAGTAATGTTATTGTTATTCTGGAAAAATATGTTTCAAAAACAGAATTAGAACATTGTCATTTCTTGTTGGTATCTTTGAATGTAGGCTGTTGCCGCTGCCATTGTTTTGTCTTCTCAATAATACAATTTAAACAATATTGCAAAACTGCTAGACAAAAATTCTGGCCTTGTAAATGAATGATGAACAGAATGCTACAAATATTTGTTATTCATTTTAATTTACAGTTTCCCTTCTTCCAGAAGTTCAAGGTGGCTAGAGCAGACAACTGTGTCTGTCTCTTTTCAAAGACATTAGGCATCTATTAGACTCTCCCACAAAACTGTAAAATCTATGAAGACCAGGAACAAGAAGGACACTAACAAAAGGAAGCATTCTTCCAGGAAAGTTTCCATGTATATTTTTGAAAGAAGGAGTGAAGGTTGAGAGAGATATAAAAAAATGGATTGATATTGACAAAAGCAGAATAATTGCTGTTTATTGTGAGGACCAGCCAAACCTGAAGGAAAAAATTGGAAGAAGCAGAATAAATTAGTCTTGAGAAAAGGGATGCTAGGTTTGGGGGAGGGAACATAATATGTGTTAAAAGGAATAAAAATGTAACAGCTAAATAGCAAAACACTAAAATAGCCTGGAAATTGTTGACAGAAATAATCACGAAGTAGTGAAACCTTTTATAATCTTATTTTAATTATGATATTATTTTTAACCATTGTAATCATCTCAGAGTCATACCCAAGGGTGCAATTTATAAATAATATAATAAAATATATAAATAAAATAATAAGCAAACACAAAAAAAAATATAAACAAACAGGAGTGGGGAGGTGAAGAATGTATTCAGGAAGAAAAAGATATTAATAGAAATAAAGTTTCCAGGTTAAAAACTGAATCCTAAGTAGAAAATGCTAAAATAAGGTAGAAACCAACAACCCCTTAGAGTTAGACTGATAAAGGGATAAAATTTAAAGTGTGTTAAAAAAGAAATCCCAGTCTTTAGCAAGTAAACATCCAGTGTACATATTTGTACAATGAATCTCTTTTATAATAAAAAAAACCCCTGGTCTCTGACTTGTTCCCATCAGGTCTTTTTTAAAAAAAAGCATACTAGGGTAAAATATATAGCAATCCCTCCTTTGTTTCTCAAACAATGAATAAGTTTCCTCAGGTAAAGTGACTGGCCCATGTCCTCCAGTGAACATTCATATCTGATAGTAGAATTGATTGTGGATCTCTTCTGTCCTGGTCCATCAACATCAGAGCCACTGCGCCACATGGGTTCTGTATTTATTTCCAACGTTCCTCACAAGCATGTATTTGAAAAACAACACAAAAGTTGACTAGAGAACATAATCATTGTTTATTGTAAATGTAAAATGTAAATCTACATATTTTAAAAGTTTTCCATTTTTCCCAGGTTACTCCCTTTCAGATTTTTTATTTTACAACATCCATAATTCCAGATAAACATGTTAGCCAAGGTTTTTTAATGTTGTTGCCCATCATTTCTAGAGAAAATCAAATTAAGAAAGGTGATCATAAGAGCCTTTTTAACTTCCCAATGGAAAATGTCAGTGGACTTTAAGTTATTTTCAGAGGTATGCAAAGGCAAGCCAGATTTTCCTAATGAGACTCATTTGTACTATATTGAACAGATTACCAAATTCACTCATAATGGGATTTCTCTAACAAAAAGAAATTTTAAATATCCAGGATAGTTAAGAAGTATTTGTCATTTTCTCTTTTTCTTTAGAACAGTCCAAGTACCCTGACTTATAGGAGGGAGGATCCCATATTTTGATATTCTTAAAATGGATATGAAGATATTTTCCATAATTCTAAATATTTTAGATTTTGCTATTCCTGGAAATCAGGAAGACTTGGCAATTATAATCCAGACTACCTCTTCAATTTAAGATGAACAAATATAGTAGGCAATTTTGATCTACCAAAATGTTGAGTAGGTCAGAGTCATTCTCCCTTTGGTGTATGTGGCTGATATAGTATTTTATTTTATTTATTTTATTTGGTTTGTCAATTGCTTATAAGATAATAGGTATAAGTAAAAACATAGTTATGAATACATGGATACATATAAGAAAAATGAAAGAAGCAATAGGACAGGGGCAGTAGACACTTTGGTGCGCTTATGCACACCCCCTACAGACCTCTTAGGAAAGGGGTGAGGTCAATAGTAGAAAGTTTAAAGTTTTTGGGGTTTGGGGAAGGAACCACAGAGTCAGGTAGAGTATTCCAGACATTGACCACTCTGTTGCTGAAGTCGTATTTCCTGCAATCAAGTTTAGTGTGATTAACCTTGAGCTTGTATCTATTATTTGCACTTGTGTTGTTATGGTTGAAGGTGAACTATTCATTGAGAGGTAAGCCATTGCAATGTATGATTTTATATACCATACTTAGATCAGACTGAAGGCAGCGTAATTCAAGCTTTTCTAGGTCTAAAATTTCAAGTCTGGTGGCATAAGGTATTCTACAACAAGTAGAGTGGCGAACTCTTCTTGTGAAATTTTTCTGGACTTTCTCAGTTGTGTTAATATCAGATACGTAATGTGGGTTCCAGACTGATGAACTGTATTCGAGTATAGGTCTAGCAAATGTTTTGTATTCTCTAGTTATTAGTGTAATATTACCAGAGAAAAAGCTATGTAAGATTAGGTTAACAACTCTTAATGCCTTTTTGGCTAAGTAGTTACAGTGAGCTCTAGCACTTAGATCATTAGAGATGAGTACTCCAAGATCCTTGTCAGAGTTTGGATCATCAACAAGATCTTGACTATTCAGACTGTATTTTATTTTCTGATTTTTTTTGCCAATATGTAAGGCAGAGCATTTATTTGTTGAGATTTGAAGTTGCCATTTGTTGGACCATTCTGATACATAGTCGAGGTCTTTTTGAAGGGTAGTGGTATTGTCTATGGTGTTGAATAGCTTTACATTGTCAGCAAAGAGAACACAGCTGCTCTTAATATGATCACAGAGATCATTTATGTATAGTATGAAGATAATTGGTTCTAGAACACTGCCTTGGGGGACACCACTGTTGACAGGTACAGAATTTGATAGGACGCTCCCAATTTTGACCGTTTGTTGTCTGTTTGACAGGAATGCTTCTATCCAGTAATGCAGGTGTCCAGAGATACCATAAGATTTTAGTTTTAGGAGTAGTTTGTCCTATACCACTGAATCAAAGGCTTTACAGAAGTCTATGTAGACTGTGTCTATTGGTTTGCCGTGATCAAGTTGTGTAGTCCATATGTTTTTGCAGTGTAAGAGTTGCAGATTGCAGGATAGTTTTTTTCTGAAACCAAATTGTTTATTAGAGACTAGGTTGTTTGTCTCTAAGTGGAGGATAATGGATAATTGGTTAATAATTGATTCCATGACTTTACAGGAGACTCAGCATAAAGAGATTGGTCTGTAATTTTCAACTAGGCTGGGGTCTCCCTTTTTGAAGATGGGGATGACTGTGGCTTGTGACCATAGTTTTGACAAGGAGCTGGTCCTGAAAGATTTTTCAAAGATTATGCTTAGAGGTTCAGCTGTGGCAGTGGATAGCTTTTTTAAGAAGTAGGCACATATTCCATCCGGTCCGATAGATAGAGATGGTTTTAGATTGCATAGTGTTTTTTCAACATTGTCTACTGTAAAATCGATATGTATTAGATCATTGTAGTTATTTGTGGTTCAACTAGGAAATACTAGGCATGATCCATTGCTGTTTACAAATACTGAGCCAAAGAATGTGTTAAAGAGATTGGCTTTAATAGTGTCGTCGTTGCAGTCTTTACCATTAGGCCCTTTCAGGGGTGGGATGGACCTTGAGTCTTTTAGTTTGTTGTTTACAAAACTGTAGAAAGCAGGGGTAGAATTGGTGCATAGAAGGTTTTTCTCTTGTTTAATGTGATAATTGGTGCATTCAGTCTTTATCTGGTGGCATAAATTTTTGTATCAGTTTTTGAAGTTGGCAATATGACCAGATTTGGTTTTGTATTGATTTGATTTGTATTGAGCATAAGCTCTAAAGTAAGTTTAACTTTTTTAAAAATAACAATCTTCCCCTCCCCCAGAAGAACCAACACCTGACCTACAGCCATTTTTTTGCTATACCCTTATAGTGCTACTGCCGGATCTGCCATATGCTGCTTCAGCTTCCCTTTCCCTTGATGGCATCCTGCCATAAAAGGGCAGAAGAGGGAATGGAGGGAATGTTGGGAGGGGAATGACAGGAACCAGAAGTGCCAACCAGTGACAACAGTTGAGGGATCGAAGGTCACAGGTGTGAGAATGGAATTCATACACCCGCCAAAGAGGCACAAACTTTAGGACTGTTGCCAAAACACCTAATTTAAATACTATTGAACATTGATGAAATGACTAAGAGGATCATCCTGAGAGAAGGGGAAATCACAGAGTTTATGTGGAAATATTCAAATCTGGCTTTGCTTATGTAACCACTTGGCTCTATTAAAAGAGTACCTTTTCTCTATGAATGGAATTGGGGGTCTTTCTTTCCTCAACACCTAAACTGGGACAGGGCTGACAGCTGCACTTATTACAAATTAAGGAATGGCCCTTAGTTACCAAAGGATCCTCTTTGCCCTACTCAAATAGATTTCTGTATCAAGCAGAGTTCACTTGAACAATTTCCCTCATAAGCCTTCACTGCTTATAAGGGCACAGGTCAAAATGGGTCATAAAGGAAGGCAGTGTAGGTTAAAAAAAAAATCTGCTAAACTCAGTTGCCTTAAATAAAAAAGATCATGTAAATAAGTGCTTACCACACTACAGATGCTACATCCTCCTGCAAAGGTAATGTGTTTTTTTAAACCTGCAGTGTGAAGAATGTGTGTGCTTTAAATTACTGGCAGCTGGTGTAAAAATCTCATCAGCATAATTATGATGCTCTCTGCTGACTACTTATCATTTCAAGGGACTTCTCAGGATATGAAATTCTGACAAACTAAATCTAAGGGTCAGAAAACACTCTTATTAGCTGTCTGGTTTTATTTAGATGAGTGTCTCTTACAAAAACAAAAATCCAATAATTGTTAATGTTGTCATTGGTCATTTTCTAGCTTCACAGATCACTACCAGGAGGTTGCCCATCACACATTCTAATGAATCATACTTATGGCAACTTCATGGTCCAGCTTCGTCCAGTGCCTCTTCAGGGAATGACACTGATTTTTGTTCAGTACTTCTGGCAAAATGAGACTCTCTCAGGGTTTAATTGATTGTGTGAAGAATGATGTGTAAACCACCATTGTTCTTTCTGATATGTACCGTAGATGTGGTCATAAAAACGCACTGGTGAAGTGAACTTCTGTATTTGTCTAATAGTATCACAGAGTTTATTTTTTAATTGCTCTTACAGAGTTAGTCCCCAACTTACAACCGTTCATTTAATGATCATTTGAAGCTACAATGGCACTGAAAAAAGTGACTTATGACTGTTTTTCACACTTTATGACTGTTGCAGGGTCCCCATAATCACGTGATCAAAATTCAGACACTTTTCAACAGATTCACATTTATAATGGTTACAGTTTTCTGGGATTATATAGTCACCTTTGATGACTTTCCAACAAGAAAAGTCAATGGGGAAGCCACAATCACTTAAGAACTGTTCTACTAATTTAACAACTGCAGTGATTCACTTAACAGTCATGCCAAGAAAGGTCACAAAATGAGGCTAAACTCATTTAAGAAATGTCTCACTTAGCAATCAAAATGTTGAGCTCTATTATGGTTGTAAGTTGAAGATTACCTGTACAATTGTTTGGCTCTTCTCTCTTAGCCATATCTTTCCTGGGTAATCCATTCAACATTGTTATGCAGAAATATAGAAAACTGCCCTGTGCTGAATTAGACCATGTGTCCATCTGGCTAGTTCAATATGGTTGTCCTGAACTGACAATGATTCTAGAGCTTGAGTTCTGTTGGAAGTTTCTAGGTTGATCCTGGAACTACCATGTGCGCAATTTCTGTCCTGTCATTGAACAATAGATCCATCTTTTATGGTGAGTTATGCAATTTTTCCCCCTCTCTAATATAATGAAATAAGTTCACTGTTGCTAAAACAGGGGTAGGCAAATATTGGGCAATAATATTGTTTGTTGACATGTACGTCTTTGTCCATCAGGTGCTCCACATAATTTTCCCTATTAAATCTTATGTTCTTTAATTAAATAAACAAATCTGAAATGCATCCAGCACCATCTGTATCTGAAATAATAACAGAATAATAGAGTTGGAAGGGACCTTGGAAGTCTTTTAGTCCAAACTTCTGCTCAAGCAGGAAACCCACAAATGGTTGTCCAAACTCTTTTTAAAAACCTCTAGTGTTAGAGCATCCACAACTTCTGGAGGTAAGCCTTCCACTGATTAATTGTTCTAAATGTCAAGAAATTTCTCCTTGGTTCTAGGTTGCTTCTTTCCTTGATTAATTTCCATCTATTGCTTCTTGTCCTGCCTTAGAAGCTTTGGAGATTAGGTTGACCTCCTTCTTCTTTGTGGCAATTCCTTAGATCAGCGGTGGCTAACCTTTTTGGGCTCCTATGCTGATAATTGTGCAAGCATTTGAACTTGTGCGCTCACATGCCAGTACCCAGAGGCAATGCACCCTGGTCCCCCCAGGGGTGGGATTCAAAATTTTTAACAACCGGTTCTGTGGGCATGGCTTAGTGGTGGGTGTGGCTTGGTGGTCATGTGACTGGGTGGACATGGCTTGTGTTCATGTTATTGGCTGGGTGTGGCCAACTCAATATCACTCACATTGAGACACACATCTCCTCTCCTGGCCTCTCATGACTGTGGGAATGTTTCAACAGTAGTAAGTGTGAAAAATGGTCATAAGCCACTTTTTTCAGTGCCATTGTAACTTTGAATGGTCACTCCACACAAGCAAAGTACCAGCAAAGGAGGGGAAAAAAACTCCAGAGAAGTTCCTGAAACAGGAAGTCTAGTCCTGCCCAGAATGTAATAAGGGTTAACGGAGATGCAGTTTCTATAAGCAACACCAGAATGTTTTCTTCCTGCCTTCCTTACAGGATTAGGCCTGTAATTTCTTCTAACAACCAGTTCTCTGAACTGCTTAGAATGTTGACAACTGGTTCTAGCGAATAAGTGCAAACTGGTAGAATCCCACCCCTGGGTCCCCCCATGCCTGTACATACATGCACAACCCTCCCGCATGTGCCATGTGTCTCTGCACATGCATGAGTGACCCCCCACACATGCTGCACATCTCTGCACATGTGTGTGCGTCTTACACGCCCTGATACTCCCCACGCATGCACGCCAGATACCTGACAATCAGCTGTCAGGCAGGCAGCATGTGCACATGCACAGTAGACCTGCTTTGGACAAGGTCTTGCATGCTGGCAGTCATGGCTCTGTATCCCACTTCCAGCGTACGTGCCATAGGTTCACCATCATGACCTTAGATAATGGAACACTGCTATCATGTTATTCTAGTCCTCCTTTTCATTAAACCAGACATACCTAATTCTTGCCCCCAATGTTGTATGTTTTAGCCTCCACACCCGTAAAACTGTTTTAAAAGTGTTTTCTCATTTTTAAACCCATTTAATGAGCTAAAAAACAATGGGAAATTTGTGAGGCCATGACAGAAAAAAATAGAGTTAAGTTTGAACTATGTCTACGTACAAGTGAACAAAAACCCTCATGATTGTTTTTTTTTTTAACCATCAGGGAAAAAAATGCCTAAGCAATGAACTCTGTTTATTGTTTATCCTTTTGTACAATGAAAAAAAGTCTCAAATCAAATTATATCAGAAAAGAAATAACCGAGATATTATTTATATTTATATTGACCAAATATTTAATGAGTCTCATTCAGTGGTGGGTTTCAAAGTAGTTTACCGCTGGTTCGGTGGGTGTGGCTTGGTGAGCGTGCTTTGTGTATGCACATACCAAACATGCACTTTGCGCACTTGCAGAGGCTTTCCGACTCACCTGCAATCTTGCACTCTCCCTGTCATTTCAGCAGCTGACGCGCAGCAATCTGCTGTGCCAGGCAAAGCAGTTGCGCTTGAAAAGCAGAGAATAAAGGTGAGTACGGGAGCCCAGGCAGGAAGTGGGCCCAACAGCAGCTCATCAGAAAGAACCAGTTTGGTCTCCAATGATCTTTGGCACTACCTGCATGCCAAAACCGGGCCAAACCGGTAAAATATCACCACTGGTCTCATTGCACATAGTTTACTAGATGCTCCTGTTACACAGTTAAAGCACATATTCCAGAGCCTGTTGGGTAGATGCAAGCCAGAGCTGATATTTAGAATAATTAAAAAATTATCTTTCTGAAATGCTTACAATGCAAGTATATTGTGCAGCAAAAAAACCTGTAAACACACTTGGGGGCACGAATGCATTTCTGAATCTGTGAACCATATACCAGGTGATAGAAGGTTACTTTAGTGCCATTAATTCATTTGCTCTGTTGAAATCAGAATCTAGTGCTGGCACTTTTGCAACTGCAGTTTCCTTTATGGTCCTACCTATGAGCATCGGAAGCACTTTGCATGGTTAGTATGAACATGATACCCACTTAGTCACAAACTTATATTCTCGGGAGATAACTCAGAATAGCTTTCCTTCAAGTACGTCAAGGAATGGTATGCTGCTTCTCAGAAAAATTACAAGGAAACAAATTACTTCTTCAATATTTTATATTGTGGGTATCTTGACCAAAAATATGCACTTTTTTTACTTTAACATTTTATGGCTGTGAAGATAAAAATATTTACTGGAATCTGAGCCATGGGATATGTTTCTTGATAAGTATATGTGAGAAGGACAAGTTTTTTTAAAAAATGTAATTGTAACACAACTCTAAGTAAATATAGTGGGTAAATAAGTGGATATAATTTTAAAAATGCTTAAGCCTCTTCAATTCACTTCCAAGATGCCACACTTCAATTGTCCTGGTGTTTCTCAAACAATAGAAAGATGAAGACATTTTTCTTTTTTCATTTTTGACTTTACTCTTATAATCTTGGTTAAGGAAAGGAGAACAAACCTTCTAAAGTACTTCAGTTTTATTGATTTTTTCTGTTCATCATCCATTTTTATTGTGGTTATTAACAAAGAAAAAGGAAAAAAAATCACTAAGCAAATATAAGTACAATTTCTATAGGTTGTGGATTTTCCTGCTTCTTTCCCTTTACAAAAAAGTCATTTGTTGAATAATGAGGAGGAGGAGGAGGAGGAGGAGGAGGAGGAGGAGGAGGAGGAGGAGGAGGAGGAGGAGGAGAAGAAGAAGAAGAAGAAGAAGAAGAAGAAGAAGAAGAAGAAGAAGAAGAAGAAGAAGAAGAAGAAGAAGAAGAAGAAGAAGAAGAAGAAGAAGAAGAAGAAGAAGAAGAAGAAGACATCCTTCAATATTCCACTAACAGGTTTTTCTCAAGCTGATCTCATGGCAAACCAATGTTGGGTTTGAAATACACAATACTGTAACTTCAGTCCCTTATTTCCAGGACAGTGATAACGTTGAATAATGTAGTGAGTTTCCTAATACTGACTTTAACTGACTAATGAGATTTATCACCTCCTTAAAGTTTCTTATTTAGCAGAGATCTTCAGAGTGACAAGGATAACTTTATCTGGGGCTTCGTTTATTTTCTCAATTCCCAGCTTCTTTAAAGTGGCTAACTATAATCCCTCACTTTGTTCTTTCTTATGGACAGGAATTAGTTAGCAACAAACAGGACTCTTCATCAAAATAATGAAACACATATCATGGCATTAAAATGGAAGTTCTATACCTTATATGCTTGATGAAGAAATCATGGCATATACACCAAAAATGTGGCAGTGTGTATCTTTCTATCTGTCTGTCTGTCTGTCTATCTATCTATCTATCTATCTATCTATCTATCTATCTATCTATCTATCTATCTATCTATCTATCTATCTATCCATCCATCCATCCATCCATCCATCCATCCATCCATCCATCCATCCATCCATCTATCCATCTATCTATCTATCTATCTATCTATCTATCTATCTATCTATCTATCTATCTATCTATGGCATTCAGCTTTGTTCAGGTATTTTCCCACGTCATTGTAGTTGTGTTTTTAAAGTTGTAGCGACATTTTGGCAGAATCTCATCTGCCATCCTCAGGCTTGTGTACTGGGTTTGTTTTTTCTTAATAATGTGTGTCAGGCTTTGGCAACCATTTCAGTTTGAATTTGGTGCTGGCTTCATGTTTTATTTGAATGGTTTTTTTCTTCATCCTGATTGGCTGGGAGTCTAGGTCTGTGTTTATTGGTCTTCGAGTTGCTGTGTTCTTGATTGGCTGGCAACATTGTGTTTTGTGTATTGGGGTTTTTCAGTGCAGCTTGGTTTCTTGTGAATGGCCAACAATTGTTTATTAGGAAGCTAGGTTTTATTTGGGTAGCTGGCTGGGGAATGTTTAGGTTGGAGGTATTATTGGGGTCTGTTTGTGGCCAGGTGTTTGTTTGGATTGTGGTATGGAGATTTTTTTGAGATTTTTTTGAGTGCAGGCTTCCAGATGATTGATAGTCTGGTGGAGTCATCTCTTCTGTTCATACTATTAGGCCTTTTATCAATTTCTATGGCTTCTCTGACGATTCTGTAGCCAGGGTTTTCTATAGTAACTAGGGTTTTGATGCCATTGAAGTCAATGCTATGACCTGTGGCTTTATAAGTTGGACCAGTGAGGAAGTGTGTTCCAGCTTTTTTACTGCATTCTTGTGTTCTTCAAGGCGGGTACTTATCCTTCTATTGGTTTGTCCTATGTATGTGGCAGGGCATGATGCTTGGGTACTTCATATATGCCTTGGTTTTCTAGGTCAATTTTATCTTTTGGGTTTCTTAGGATGGCTGCTATTTTTTTGTCCATTTTGAAGGCAGTCTTGATGTGATGCCTGTGTAGTATCTTACTGATTTTGTCTGTTGTACCTCTTATGTAGGGCAGGAAAGATGTTCCATAGGCCTGTTCATCTTAGAACAAAGAGTATCTATCATTACCTATGGGTATCTATCATTTATTTTGTTTAGCATGAGCTATTTGTGCATTTGGTTCTGTGCCTTTTATTTTTTTTTTCACTTGTATATGCTTATCACTGTTGATTAAGCCCAGTAGGACCTGTGAACCTGGTGCACATATGTGTATATGTGCAGGATAGTTTAATTAAGAATTTTGAGTGAGATTATGCCATGCATGTTGACCTGTCTAAGCACAACAGTGCCTTCACAGGGATCAGTAAACTTGATGAGAGGGCTGGCTCTGAAATGCTGAAAGAATCCAATATCTTCAAACAGCTCAATAAAATCTCTTTACAATCTAATTCAGCACATACTGCTGTGGTATTCTGTAAAAAGAGATAATTGCATGTTCATTCTGAGTGTGTTTGTTCCTGAACATCTGTCTTGAATTCAGCCACTAAGAAATGTGTGGGGTTTTTTTCCTTAAGAAGAAATATTCATTTAATGCAGGGCTGAAAGTCTTAGAATTATCTAGATGTCGCCAAATAGCAGCTGCCAGTATGACCTGCTTTTTATTGTGTTAGTTTGGTCTGCTAGGAGCTGTAGTTCAGCATCAAGGTCCTGACCCTCTTAACGTTCAAGATTTGAACATAATTCAAGACTGATGACATGGGCCCATTTTAACTTGGCATTCAGCTGGGATGCAGAACTGTTATCAGTTATGCAGACTGAACCTGTAATGTCAGAAAAATTAGATAATGACCCTCCTTTTAGCAATGACTATATTGTACACACTTATATGCTTAAAATTAACTAAAAGTTGGAGTTTAGAAAATATTTACAGTGTCTCAGCTGTATGTAGTATCCTATCTGAAGGATAGGAAAAATTGTATTTATATTGGGATATAGAGCAAGTCTTAACTTGCAAAACTTGACGCTTTAATATCTTCATCAAGCTTTTGAGAAAAGGCTACTTAAAACTTTGGCAAGAGATGCCACTTGGTTGTGATGTGATACTCTGCTGTTTGCAATTTAATACCAAAACAGCTAATGCAATTGAATGCAGACTGACTTGGATAATAGGATGAATGTGGAAAACCAAGCTGATCTTAACAAGAGTAGCATGTGTTTATACCTTGTGTGTGTGTGTGTTTGTGTGTGTGTGTGTGTGTCAGGGGTGGGATTCAAATTTCTTAACAACTGGTGTGTGTGTGTATTCATACATACATACATACACACACACACACACACACACAAGGTATAAACACATGCCACTCTTGTTAAGATCAGCTTATATGTATATATATGTATATATCAACAAAACACACACACAGATATATATAGATATATAGATATATAGATATACAGAGAGAGAGAGAGAGAGAGAGAGAGAGAGAGAGTATGTGTGTGTGTATCAACAAAATAAAGTAATGAACACATATTTTAAACTAACACCTTGTAAGAATATTCAACAAACAAGCTGTACAGAAAGTGAGAAAGTAATTTCTAACCTTATTACAGCAGAGTTTTAAATCGCTGTAAGTAATGTTTTATTTATTTAGTTTTGGTTCATTTGTATTGAACTTGCTTATTGTTTTTATAATTTTTAAACAAAGGTAAATATTATCAAACTATTTTAAGAGAGAAAAAAGAAAAGAAAAAAAAGCAACGCAAAAAATACATCACTTTTCAAAATAGGTCTGAAGCAGAAATAATGTTTTAGGCAAAATGTTCATCTTAATCCCAGAAATTCTTCCCTAAATTTATAACTGCACTTCCCATTTTCCTCATTTCGTTCCATGTCTTAACATAACTATTTTGAAATAATATACAACTCATGTTTAACTGTTATTTTGAAATAATACCCAATTGAAATTAATATGAAAATATTTTACTGTTTTCTCAATCATCAAGCCCATTTTGTTCATCAGTTGTGTTTGATTTGGCATCTTCATATTTTTGTTAACATCTTTGTCTTCTGTGTATTGTGGAACCAAATTCAGGACCCCAAAACCAATAGTCAAGATTCACTATAGTAATTATTTATCCAGTACATGCTGGAGCAATTTCCTCTAGAAAATAATGGGAGATAGTTCTATCGAGAACAGGATGCACTCATATTTATGGATTCCAGGAAAGGAGGAGAAAATGATAGATATCATATAAGCATAGATATTCATAATTAGCAAACCTTGAGTTATTTTCCTGCCCTTCTTCTGGTACTATTCTGGTACATGAGAAAGTGTTATAGTCTTAATAATAATATAACCAAAAAAATATCAGTTACATTGCCATAGAAGTTTGGATAAAGTGTACTGAAAACCGAGCACTGCAAGGTTAACCAATTAGCACATATTCCTTCTATGTTCCTATCTTGCTAACATGTTCCCACTCTTTCAAAAACCTTTTTCTTCTTCACAGTGTTAAAATCAGTTAATACACCACTTTTTTAAAAAAAATAACTTTTTTCATTAATAATTCAATCCCTCCAAGGATCTTTTAAAATTCATCATCATGACATATCGTGACTCTCCCCCACTTTGCTAAATTGGGGGATGGGTGTGGCCAGCATGTGCCTTATCCAGTTACACCCCTGTTCTAAAACCATAATGAAACCATCTGCCAAAGCTCTCAATTTGTAAGTCTCTCTTTTTTAATGTTTGCACCCATTATCCTCTCATTTTGCCAATTAATAAATCAAAATAATCACAAGTGGAGCTAGTGGCAAACTTGTCTTGTTTTGTTTTGTTTTTTGTATGTGGCATGTTTTTGTTAGATATCCATTAAGAATAATGTATGCTTTTTGTGAGGTATAAACCAACTTTACCCTTTTTATAAAATTCTTTCCAATATTTTCTCTCATAACTTCCAAAACTTTAATTTAAAAAGCCAATTTAAATTGTTAAAAGCTTTATCTGCAAGTTTTGCAGTTTTTTTTTCATTAAGTTGTTCCAAAATGGCTTAGGCCACTCTGACACACTATCTTTTAACTATCTCTTAGAGAAAAATCCATATTGATCTTCATTAATAAAATCTTGCAAAATTATTTTCAGTCTATTTGCTAAAACAATTGTGGATAACTTATAATCATAATTATGCATTATTAATATTGGTCTATACTTTCTTGTTAGAGTTAGGTCTTGTCTCTTTTAGGTATTAATGATGTATTAGCCTCTTTCCAACTCTCTGGCATCTTTCCTCCCTAAAGGATAGAATTCATTATATTTTGCAGGGATTATAAAAGTTCATCCTCAAGCATTTGAATAAAACCCCACTAATCCATGGTCATGGTACTTTTCCTGTTCAAGTTTTTTTTTTTTTTCAATGTCAGAAACTTCCCTTATTGTTATGAGTCCATTCATCACTTGTCTTTGCTTCTCTATAAGCCTTTGTAAGTTTTGATTTTTTTAAAAAAAAATATTCATTTATTTTTACCAAAGAAATATGTCATTACAATAATACCCTGATGAAAGTGGTTTTTTGTATAGCCACATTGTCTGTTAATAGGTATCTCCCTGTTGAAGTTTGAAAATAATTTTCTCTTTCTTTTTTTAGTTTATACATTAGCCATTTTCCTGGTTCATTAACACATTCAAAGTTCTTTTGTTTGTATAGTTCATTTTTATTCCATTTCTTCTACTGTTCATATTGATAGCTATTGCTGTAAAAGTTTGATTTGATGTGGAATACCTATTTTCTCTAGCAATTTCTTTAATTCTTTTTTTTTCTTTTTATTTCATCCAAAACAACTTGTGTTTTCTCTTTGGCCTTCTTTTTAAATATCATGTTGTATGAAGTAATATCTGATGTTAATGTGTATCCCAAACTATTCTTAAATCAGTGCCTTTACTCAAGGGTTTTTTTTTGAAACTGTTAATTTCTTTTTGCAATCCTCAACTATCGAGGTTTGTGTGTGTGTGTGCTAACAGTGCTTCATTATTGGTTGCCATTTTTCTGTTTGTATGTAGCCATTAACTTAAGTTCCTTACCAATCTTTTTTTTTATGGTACTTTACCTTGAATAATTTTTATATTCTTCTTTGATCTTTTATATAATTATTCAAACATTACTCCATTATAATCCCCTTTCAAATACCAATTCCATAAGAAAAATTTTATAAATTGGTTTAAAAAATCCTTTATTTTTATTAGGGGATAAATTCCCAATTTCATAGTTTTAGCCTTAAGTAATTCAACTTTTGCACTAGCAAATCTGCCATGTTCATCAGTTAGTAGAAGTTCTGGTTTTAGTTGGGAATTAATATACAAATAATTCTATTTAAAAAAATAAATGAAATAAATTCATTACATTTTCTTTTATTATTTTTTTTAATTTGTGATTTTTTTTCTTTTTTTGAGGAACAGATGCTCCCTTTATATCCTATGTTAAAAATTTATAAACCATAAATCAGGCCAAACATTTAGAAAAGTCAATCCTTGTAGCACCTAATTTAGAATAATCTTTTTCAGGGTTCATCTGCCTCTGTTGTAATTTGGAGCTCCTTTGCAATCTCAATCTGAATTTCTTCCCATTCTCTTTTACTGTTTTTCCCCCAGAAAACCTCTCAGCTGTGTGGAAAGAAATATCCATCTGGTTCAGTTCCAAACTGGGAGAAAGGCACTGGAAACAAAATGGAGGCTGGAAGTTGATTGGAAATATGGTTTAATGAAGCAGAATCACATGAGTGGTTCTGGGCAGCTGACCACATGGAATTGAGAGTGTGGGGGGTTATACCTTCCCTGGGCTTTACATTTGAGCTTCCTGTTCCTATGCAAGAACATGTATTCTATTGGCTGTTGTCAGACTCATTTGGGGCGATGTAGGGGTTATGTAGGGGTCATAACTGGCTCTATAGGTAAAGTACACATCTAGGACCTAGGTGTTTGTCTAAGATAAGTTTGGTTGAAGTTTGGACTGCTGAGATGATGCAATGAAGAGGTGTGTGTTCTGAAAGAGTGTTGGGCAATTCCTATTACGGTTTAATGGTTTTGTCCTGGTTTGGCTCTTGGGTATGAATAGAGCTATCTAGTTTTCAATATGTTCTTTATCTCTTAAGTGCTGACATCTGCTGAGGGCTATTAAGAAAAGTGGGGGCTGCTTTCTATCTCCAAGAGCATGTTTCTCCATTCCTCCTTTAAGGCAATATAATATTCTGCCTTTTTTAATATTCCTCAAAATATTTCATTCTTTTAGGGGTGGGTGCTAACTTTCTAGAGCTGTAAATAATGTTTTAGTAGTTTAATAGTGTTTGTGGCTGATGATCAGTCTCTATATTGTTACATTGAATTGCAGAAATATGAGTGTGAACCTTGGGTAGCAGTTTCTAAGGATGGACCTGATTGGCCCCAGTTGGGCCTGATTCAAACTGTTTCCCCCACTTTTCTTGAATATACAAGACTGAGAGGACTTAAGGTTGGATGCATCTGAGAGCAGTTCTGAGGGGATGGATGAATGCCTGAGGAAAGGAACTGGTGGAGCTTCTCTGCATGACTGCAGCTACTTTTAAAAAGAGCAGACAACATCCCCAACTTCACTCCCTCGCCAATATGCCCTGGATTTATTGGCTGCCTTTTCCTTTGCATCAAGGTAATGCTTTTGTAATAGTAGACATCTTTCAATTCCAGCACTTTCCTAGTAGACGAGTTCCTTTTAAGAAGGATTTGACACACAGAGTTCTAGCTTAGAAAGAGTACTTCAGCAGGACTCCGTGGATTTGTTCATAGCAGGAAGTCATCTACTTTAAATGGCTATGTGTGAAGGATTGCAGTGCTACCAGCAGAAACTCAATACAAAGATAAAAACATAGGAGCATTCGGGTTCATACCTATAGAGGGGAAAATGAACTTGGTACATTCTGCTGGGCATTTAAAATAATAAAAGAAACAGCTGCTGGGGGGATTCTTTACACACACACACACACACACACACACACACACACACACACACACACTATACTGAATTTATAGAGAGTTAGACAGAATGTGACTGGAGACTTCATTTGTGTTTTCTTCTCCTGAATTAGATCAGTAGATAAATCAGATTCCTTAAAGAAGTCCTTTTCCCCTTTCTAACCTGTCTTTCTGGCAGGACTGTCTCCATGTAAGAAGGTTAACAATGACACCGAATTTAAACAAAGAACAAACCCCAATGCAACCCTCTTTCTGACAAACACAAGAAGGTCTTTGCTAAGAAGATGACCCTTTTTGTCTTGCTTCTTGTTGCATTGATACCATATTAGAAATTTTTTTCCATTTTTTTCCCCTCAGGCTAACTCTTAGCTGTTTATGTTAGTGAGACATCCACTAATGTTGGAGCAATGAGGTGAAAGGAGTAAATCCTTTCCTCTCAATGTCACTAAAAAAAGTAGTATCGCAACGACATTCAGAGAACTACTTCAGTGTAGACTTGTAGACTTCAACTCCCAGAATTCCCCCAACCCACCTCACAGTATTGTTGCTCTGGAGAAAATAGGAAATAGAAGTATTAGGTATGCTTGCCACTTTGAGTTATAATATATTTAAAAGATGAGGGAAAATAACATAATATAGAGTAGGGCTGACAAACTTGTGGCCTGCAGGCCACATGTGTCATATGCTGGCCATTCCCATGCTCAGTTTAGCGAAGGGGAAAATGTCTTGATACATCATGTGATGCCACTGCGACGGTGAGAGTTTGACACTCTTTATATAGAGCATGGGCTGAATGTCCTGCAAGGACCTCTAAGCAGGTTATTTACTCATTTCTTTTTTCACCTGGAAACAATACATCACATATATCAGCACTCTTTATTATTATAAATATAGTAATGAAAGCATTTCAAACACATATGTAGATATAAGTTTGATTACCCTCCTCCAAAAAATGTTTAGTAGAAACTATAAAATGAAGATACAAAAAATACTGGTTTAAACACACATTTTCTTTACTGCTAACAGCAGCAACAATAAGAAGCATGACCTTCATTTATTCCTAGTAAACATAAGAAATGGAACAACCCATTGGCTCCTACTGCTCAGAGAGTTGTGTGAGTGTGTGCTTGTGTGTGAATCAATCATGTTATTTGCAGTAATTCTACCATCCTGGTGCAGTTATATCATTGTCTTCACAATATTTGACAAACTGTATTAGAAACTTGCTTATTGATCCTGTTAGACTAGTCCTTTTAAGAGTGGAACAGCCTCATGCTGTTAAGCTCATATATTTGAATTGAAGAAGTCATACAGAGCATTAACCTGCATGTTAGGAAGTGGAACTTCCCCTGTGGGATCACTGATACATGAAAAAAAGCAACTGCTGTGGGGACCAATATTGGCACTTCCATTAATGCTACACCAGTAGTACCACTAACGTCTGTTAAAATGGACTGTCTACAGGCAGTCTGGAAACATTTGCACCCACAGTGAAAATGTCACATCAATGAAGGGAGAAAGTCACAGAAAGGTTGGAAAAGAAATTATACCTATTGATTGATGATTAAGTAATTGTAAACAAAAGGTTCAGTTGTTCTAGCTCATCAATAGCATTGATGCAAAAGTCCATCCTACTTTCAGCTTCCTAAGTGCTTGGACATTAGACACAGATTTAAGACACTTTCCCCCCACCTTCTGATGTATGTTCTATCTAACTATTTCATTTATAAACAAAAAGTTTATATAAAAATGTCACTCTTTCAATTAATATTTGGCAATCCCTGGAAAAATAAATAAATATGATTCAACTTAAAATTGGGCGAATGGTAATCATTTAACCTTAAGTTAAAATAAGTGCTTTTTAATAGAGAGGAAAGAAATGTTTACGTACACACATAAACATCCATGTCCATTACTAAATGGATTTGTCTAGGAGTTGAGTCCAATATTAATGCTTCAACACTGGAAGTTTTTAAAAAGATGTTGGATAACCATTTGTCTGGAGTGGTATATAGGGTTTCCTGCCTAGACAGGAGGCTGGATTAGAAGTCCTCCAAGGTCCCTTCCAACTCTGTTATTCTGTTCTATTCTAAATATATTTTTTCTATGGGTTCAAACTTATTTTCCAATAAACTTTTTGTGAGATTGCTTTCTTGTGTTTATCTGTAATTTTCATTGTTTAAGGTTGTGATTGTGAAAAAGATAACTTATTATGACTAGGCATGTATAGCAGTGGTGAGATTCAAAATATTTTACTACCGGTTATGCGGGCGTGGCTTGGTGGGCATAGCAGGGAAAGAATAGTAAAATCCCCATTCCCTTCCCACTTCAGAGGGAAGGATATACTGCAAAATCCCACTCCCTCCCCACCCCACTAACCTGCTTTCCAGCTCTGTACTCTTGTGCAGGACAACAAAAGAAGACCCAGCCGAACAGCTAGGACTCATGAGACAGAGAATAGATGGGGGTGGGCCAGTCGGAGGTGGTATTTGCCGGTTCTCTGAACTACTCAAATTTTCCACTACCGGTTTTCCAGAACTCGTCAGAACCTGCTGAATACTACCTCTGATGCATAGTCAAGTGAAAACAGACAAAAAGAGTTTCTAAAGTAGATCATGGGTGGACTTCCAGGTTGAGCACCTCCTTGCTGATGGATCATAGATTTTGACTGTCCGCGGCTATGGTCTGTGCTCTTTCATCGGAGAGCCCTGATCATTGCGATTAGGGGCTGAAGGTGCCTTGGAGGGGTGGTAGAGTAAGGGGAAGCCTCAAGCCAGGTTGAGGGGAGCTGCATCTCGCTTCCTGGACTTGGTCTTTTTCCCCGCAAGACAACTGAAGCGGTGCTCCAAAATGGCCGCCCCGAAGAGGACTCAGCTGGACTAAGATTTGTGCAGGAGGGAAGAAAGAGGTGGATGACATCTGAACTGGAACAATTGGATGAAACAACTAAACAAAAAGTACCCTGGGATTAAGGTAATATTGAACTTTTAAGAAAAGAAAAGTGAGTGGCAGAAATACAAAGGGACAGGAAAAAAATAAGAAAATAATTTTGAGAGCTAAGCAGGGCTTGGAACTGGGAAAGGAAGAAGCCAGAACTAAAGACTTAATTAAATTGGACTAAAATATTTCGGCAATAAACAGGCATAAAATAAATCTGGATTTAAGATTGACAAAAATAATAATAATAAAAAATTTTACAAATTGGAGATTGGATTGTGCTGGAATATTGACGTTCGAAAAACCCTAAATAAAAAAAAAAGGGAAGAGGCAAATCACTTTGCTCTGTGTTAGAAGAAATGGAAATGGTGATTGAAGAACTAGAAGAAAGAACTTTAGAGTAGGAGGAGTCAATTCAAGGAGAAGCCATCTTAAATAGACAATTAATACAAAGAACACTACGAAGACGAGGGGAAAGAAGGAAGTTTAAAAAGTTGAGATTTAAGAAGGTAATCAAAAAAGAGAATACCTGTGAAATTAGGAGAGGTAGAAAGATCCAGCAGAAAGGGGGAAAGGAAGATATCAAGAAAGAGAAGGATTTAAACCGGAATGAGAAAAGATATGGGAAAAAGAGGGAGAGGAGAGGCAGTAAGGAACAGGTGCATGAAACAAAGAACTATGGAAATAGTAAAATGATGAAAAGAAATAGTTTTTTCAGAGATAATGGTTGATGAATTAAAAAGGGGATTCTGCAGGGTGACAAGAGGTAACAAGAATATATTTGCAATTAAAAAAAAATACTTAGAAAATAGGGTAATATAGATTATTAAAGGAGGGATAGATACTGATAACTTTTATTAGATGAATATATATCTTTATTTTTATTTTCAAAAGAAAAGTTAAGGTTTACTGAAGAAATTGTAATAATTGAATTGGATGTGAAGATGTTTAAAAATGCGGTTAATATCAGTGAACAGAAATTGAATAGTCAATTTTTTTCTCTTTTACTTCCCTTGAAATTAGAAATAAAATTAAGGGGGGGAAATATGTTGTGGAGTCCAAATGAAAAGGTGTAATGATTATTATTGTAAATACTTAAAAATAATGATTTATTGGGAACTAAGATGAGGGAATAAAGGTATATTTTAACACCTCAGGTGTCGCACTCAATGCAGTAAAAGAGGGGAAACCTATACTTGTTTCTTTTTTGTGTGTGTTAAAACTTGTATTAACCTAGAATCTATAGAAAGAATGTGTGATGGAAAGCAAATATGACAGATTAAAGAACCACTTAAATTAATAAGCTAATACACACTATTAAAAGGAAGGAGAGACATTGGTAACTTTTTTTTTATTAGGCAAATATATATTGTTACTTTTATTTTTAAACTAAATATTAAAGGATTATATTTGAAATAATTGAAATGGGATGAAAAGATGTTTTGATTGAGATTAATGTAAGAGACTAGGATTAATTTGCTTGTTTCTCTCCTTTCGGAAAGTTTGAAATGGAAAAGGTAATAGTAGAATTAAGTATGCATATATGAATGTATAACTATTGTCATATTTGTATGTAAAGGTGATGACCCAGAAATATGTTGTCCACTAAAAAGAGTTTTTTTGTTTTTATGAGAAAAATTGAATAAAATTTGTTTTTTTTTAAAAGTAGATCATGGGTCTGGAACAAAGATTCCTGCTTTGATTCTCTGACAGGTGATACCATGGTGTTCCTGCACATTATGAAGGACCTCTTTTGATGCATTTGCATAATCTACTAAGTGTCTTTTAATGCTCTTGCAAATCTTCAGGTTACACTTTTGAAAAAAAATTATGATTAGCATTTAATAAGCACTATTTTCAGCAAAAGAAATGTTTCATCCCAAGACTAGCTTGTTATAGACAAAGCTGATTGTCTGCAGATCTGCATGGAAGACACTTCAATTTTATCTGGAGATTCCAGGCACCAGCCTGGGAATTTGTGCTTGCAATAAGTGCACTTTAGGATTAAACTACATTGCTTCCCCTAATTCTTTCAATTTCATAACTACCAACCAAACACAACAAAACACCATGTGTCACTTGAATCCTATCCATAGATTGCAAGTATCATTATAACTTGCAACAAAAAGCTCTACCTTCTCAATATCACACTTGTCAAGACATATCTTCATATTTATTCTATAGGAAGTGACTGTTATGGCTTGAAAAGTATATTTGGGGCATGTAGGAAGTGGGATTTATGTTTTGGGGTAAAAAGCCAATGGGATTATTCTCTTCAAGATGCTTTGTCTTATCTGAAAATGTTGTCCAACTTCCAATAACAAGAAGAGCATTGTATGCACAGAGAGCTTCTGTTTTGGACTTCTAGGATCTAATATAACACTGAAAGATGCTTCTGTGTATGTATGAAATCTCCTGCAGCTAATAGAACTGCTCAAAAAGGGTCAGAGATATAGACATAGAATTGTAAGGCTGGAAGGGATCCCCAAGGTTATCTAGTCCAACCCTCTGCCAAAGGGAAGGGACTTTATACCATCTCTGAAAATGGTTGTCCTAGTATATAGTAGCTGTTGAGGTATTCCTCGTTAGGAGAATGAGTGCACTCAGGGAAACGTAGTGAGAATGATGTTGAATAGCCCATGACAAGCATACAGATACACTGAATAGTAAAATGTAGGTTTTACTTTTAGTAAATGGGTAAACAAAGTCCAACAAACAGTCCAAATCATACACGGTTAAAGCAGTTAATATCAGTCCAGGGATAATCCAAAAAACCAAGTCAAGTATCATAAACAGAGTTCAGTAAATGGAGTTTGCTAACAGTTGCAAAACTCACAGCAATCCAAGCAGAACAACAATCAGGCAATATGGCAAAACAGGAAATGCAAGGAGAACAAACCAGATTTCTGGCTCCATCTTATGGCCATTGGAGGAATCTCAGCCAATCATACTTACAGCATTCTCTTAAAGATACAGTATTAAATTACTATACTGGTTTATATATTTCCAACCCAACTGTTAGGTGACTATCATTCCTAACATTCTCCCAGGACAATATATAAAACCTTACAGTTTAAGTCCATATTCATCACAGCAAGTCTTATGTTTTACAGTGCCTTGGCCTTTCGTAAAACAATCTGCAATGTTATTCTCTGACATGCAGTACTCCAGTGTAATCATTTTACTTTGAACACGTTTTTTTCACATTTAGATATCTTAGATCAGTGTGTTTTGATCTTGTCTTTACAGCAAGATTGGAAGCCATCTGAATTGCTAATAGGTTGTCTTCATACACCACAATGTTCCTTTATATTAGTTCCCATATCAATCAATAGTTGTTTATAACAAACTAAATCCGTACATAATAGAGACAAACATGAGAATTCCACCTCCATTGTTGATAAATTTAGATGTTTTTGTCGAATAGACCGCCATCCAATTAACACCTTTCCTAATGATACTACAGTACCTGATGTTGATTGTAGGTATGTCTGTAATGAAACTTGCATCGGCATATGCAGTTAAACTAAGTTCATCCTTAGGCTCTAAATATAATGCATAATGCATTGTTTGTTTAAGATATCTCAACACATGCTTGGCAGCTTGGCAGTGCCTTTCAGTAGGCTCAGAATTAAACCTGGCTAATTGGTTAATACTATGCTATATCTGGCCTTGACCAATTACTAAAATAAGATAAGCTACCAATCAAAGATTGATAAATATCTTTATCAAAAACAGGACTTTGCACATCAATGTGGTTAAACTCCTGACTCATCGGTGTTTTAGCCAGTTTACAAAGTTCCATTTTAAAGTTCTTTAGTATCTGGTTAATTTTATCTGCCTGTGAGATTTTGTAGCCTCCCTTGGTTTTATCTATTTTTATACCAAGATACTGTTTAATCTCTCCTAAATGTTTTATTTTAAATTTCTTCTCTAACAGTGAAATAATCTCAGTAGCTTCTTGCTCGGTCTTAGTGATTAACGCTATGTCATCAATAAACAATAGCAACAATGAAACTACACCATCACTTTCCTTTTTAAATAAACATGGATCAACCATGCCAGCTACAAAACCTATCTTTGTTAATTCCTTCACTACGCACTGGTTCCATTCATAGCCTGATTGCTTCAAGCCATGAAGACTCTGTTTTAATCTTCAGCAATCAGTTTTGTTATCAGTTTTTATACCCAAAGGCTTCTTTAAATATATAGTATGTTGCAATGGTGCATGCCATCTCCACATCTAAATGGTTTATTATATATTTATTTTACTTGACAAATAAGATGATGAATATTATTTTCTTATATTTTTACCTCATCAATATTAACAGCAGCAGTGGAAACACTCATGGTTAACCAATCAGCGCCACACTGAGGCCTTTTACATTTTTTAATTTAACCAATTTGCTAGTTATTGTATGTTGTACCTTGGGAAACTACAGAAATTTACCTCCTGAAACCATAAGATGAGGTGGTGCAGTGATTAGAATGCAGTACTGCAGGGTATTTCTGCTGCCAGCAGTTTGGCAGTTCAGGTCTCACCAGCTCAAGGTTGACTCAGCCTTCCATCCTTCCGAGGTCAGTAAAATGAGAACCCAGATTGTTGGGGGCAATATGCTGTCTCTGTAAACTGTTTAGAGAGGGCTGTAAAGCACTGTGAAGTGGTATTTAATTCTAAGTGCTATTGCTATCCATGTTTGCAGTTATAATGTTGGGTGGTTGCACTTTCTTTTAAATACAGTTTATGTGCTATAGAGGTAAGAGGAAATACTATTAAATTTCTTTCTTCCCTTTCTTGTAATGTTTATCCTTTTAGATACCAGTGTAAAATGTGAGAGTTGTAGAGAGAAAATACCATGTCAGGCCCCACTTGGAGGCTGGTGGTGGTAGCTATCCACCACACTGAAGCAGATGTGTGGATTAAACTAGTGGTATTGTGAGAGAAGTGATTTGAAACCTCTATTGTTCTATCCTATGAGCTTACCCCTTTTGCTACAAAAGTAAAGCACTTTTTGAAAGTTTGCCTAGTGGGGTGAAGTATGTATGCCTACAACTGTATGCATAAATGCCTATTCTTTAAAAGACTTTTTAAAATTATTGATCTTCATCATTTAATCATTTGTAGACTGAGAGCTCTGCTTGATTTTGAGCAGACAGCTGGAGCTACATTGTGAAAAGTAAATGAAGCCAGTGTTTTTTTAAAGTGCCCAAGAGAAAAATTCAGTTGAATGACGTTGATGTGAAATGATACTTCAGTAGCAATTTTGGAAGGGTTCTGGTGTCCATAGGAAGATCTCTACTGTGTCATTCTGCTGTGAAAAAAGACACCAAGAAAAGTACACTGTCACTTTGCCAGCATATTTGCTCATGCCGAGAGAAGGCTCTATCTTTTCATGGAGAATAAGCATCATGCTCTCATTTGTTTTCCTTTCTTTCTTCAATTTGCAAAGCTCAAAGAACTGGATAACCAGTTTCAAGTGTTTCACAGGCTTTGAAGATTGAATTTGTCACACAGTGGCCCCTCTCCATTTCTCACACTGCTAATCCCTTTTCAGGGGGACTTTGGAAGTCACTGTGAGGCACAGTATGGAAACAGGCTACTCAGTGTAGTGGGAGGATTTCACTTGGTCAGTTAAATTAGGTCTTTTTATTCTATCCAATAGTGATCTTCAATTGAATGCAATGTAAAATAAAGTTATCTAATATGGTGTCCTTTAATTTTAAATGAATATACAAGACCTGTATTTTAGCTTAAACTTTAGCTTATATTTTCCAATAAAAGAGTGGATAAATGTATTTTATATGCAGATGTCATCACTTTATATTCTGTGTGGGGATTAACAACGAGTTACCATCTATCTTGTGAATGTCTTTAATGCCAGAGCTCACTGTAACAGCATTGCCAAAAAGGCATTAAGAGTTGTAAATCTAATCTTACAAAGCTTCTCCTCCGGAAATATTGAATTACGAACTAGAGCATACAAAACTTTTGCCAAACCAATACTTGAATACAGCTCATCTGTCTGGAATCCACACTGTATATCGGACATTAATACAATCAAGCAAGTCCAGAAGTATTTCACGAGAAGAGTACTACACTCCTCTGGTCGCAACAGAATACCCTATATCACCAGGCTTGAAATTTTGGGTTTGGACAACCTTGAACTATGCCGCCTATGGTTAGACTTAAGCGTAGCACACAAAATTATCTGCTACAATGACTTACCAGTCAATGACTACTTCAGCTTCAAGCACAACAATACAAGAGCGCACAACAAATACAAACTCAGTGTAAAATGCTTCAAACTTGATTGCAGAAAGTACGACTTCAGCAACAGAGTGGTCAATGCCCGGAATGCACTACCTGACTCTACCTGACTATCGTACCTATTTCCTGTATTCTTACTCATGTTTATACTTATATCTATTACCTTGTAAGCAATTGACAAATCAAATAAATAAATAAATAAAATAATTTTCTTCAAGAACAAAGCTTTTGCTTACTTTATTTTGAAGGTCATGCAATTTTGGATAGCAGAAAAATAATATGTCAGTTCAAGCATATCATACAGACAGCAATGTTGTAGCACATTAGAAAAGGTACCAGATAATGAACAATATTTAAAATTTTATGCATTGGGTTACTTGATAACTTCTCTTCTCATTACAGCCAAGTAGCTTCAAAGCAGCATTGATGTAAAGAGTAAAATACATGTAAAGCATATTTTCATCTTAAAGGGACAGCCGATTGATTACTATTATTTGGCTGCTTCAAAGTATTTAAAACTTTGAAATATACTTGAAATCAAAGTGTTTGAGATGGTGTGTGTATAGAATGTGTGTTACTGTGTGTATACACACACACATATTGAGCTGAATGGTTTACAGTGGTCCTTGGTGTTCTCTGAGTTTGGTTGTTTTCTTGCAGACATTTCATTACCCAAGCTAAATACCATAGTGATGTTACTTAGTATGGGTAATGAAACAACTGCCAGAAAACAAAAGATTTGCCTTTATTGGCCAATGTATTTCATTTTTGGATAAAAATGTACAGCAAATGATGAGCCACAGAAGCCTACAGAATACTGAAGTCTCCTTCTAAATATATCTTAGAAGTCTTTTTAAAACACTTCTTCATTGTAACTCTTCAGATTTGGGTTTCTTTTTGTTTTATTTCCTTCTCCCAGTCACTGTTTGAGTACCACTCAAACCCAAAGTGTGTCCTGCTCACATGTAAGGATTGCAGTCTTAATTTTTTTATTTATTTTATGTATTTATTTTGTCAAGTGATTATAAGATAACAGGTATAAGTATAAACATAGTTATGAATACATGAAATGGATACATATAAGAAAAATAAAAAGAAACAATAGGACAGGGACAGTAGACACGTTGGTGTGCTTATGCAGACCTCTTAGAAAAGAGGTGAGGTTAATAGTAGACAGTCTAAGGATAAAGTTTTTGGGGTTTGGGGAAGAAATCACAGAATCAGGTAGAGTATTCCAGACATTGACCACTCTGTTGCTGAAGTCATATTTCTTGCAATCAAGTTTGTTGCGGCTTACCTTGAGTTTGTATCTATTGTGTGCTCTTGTATTGTTATGGTTGAAGCTGAAGTATTCATTAGCAGGTAGGGCATTGCAATATATAATTTTATGTACTATACTTAGATCAGACTGAAGGCAGCATAGTTCTAGATTTTCTAGGTCTAGAATTTCCAGTCTGGTGGCATAAGATATTCTGCTATGAGTAGGGGCATGGAGAACTCTTCTTGTGAAATATTTCAATCTAGAAAAAAATCATTTATAAGTGAAGCATGTTTCCATTGTAAAGTTTGAGCCAGCATTTTTTGGCAAACCTGATACACCAGGAGAAGAGCCTAAAAAGCAAGAAAGAAAAGCATGTCCTTAACTCATTCTGTTCTCATATAATCCTTGGTCACAATGTAAGTCAATGCTTATACAACAGCACTTTATTTTACCCATAAGAATTCGACGAATCCTCTGAGATAGTCTCCTTTGTAAAAAAAAAAAAAAGTACTGTTTTTCATCTTGAATGATAATTGGTGGAAAACAATGTAAGATAGGATATTTTCTTGCCCATTGCTGAATCAGATATTTTGCCACTGAATGCCATTCTCCCAAGTTGCCCCCTTTTTAGGTATGTATGTATGTGTATCTATCAATAGTTCTATATCTTTCTATCTTTCTGTCTCTCATATCTATCTGCCTGCCTACCTACCTACCTACCTACCTACCTACCTACCTACCTACCTACCTACCTACCTATCTATCTAAATCCATATCAATATGATTGATAGATCAATTGATTAGTAGATAGATAGGGGTAAAAACAGCTAGGACACCATTTTCAGTAGAAAATTGGCTTTGTTGAATAATATTACCATACAAAGTCCTCCCCCCACCCCTCTTTGTTAATTCTCTGCTTCAAACTGCAGATTCAGTTATTTGCATTGTAGGTTTTAGCATTTATATATCCAAAACCTGTAAACAGTTCATTGTCAAACAAGATTGTCTTTAAATTATTCTGAATGAAAGGTAGGCTATTTGAGACTATTAAATGAATTAAAGGTTTTGATAGCTATCAGGGTTTCTGTTTTCTAGGGACCTCAATAATTAATCCTTCACAAGTGAGATTTATTTTAGACTAAACAATCCCTACTCCTTTGGTCATAGTTTTAGAGATACTTCCTTATCGAACAGAGAAACAGATGATCACAGGCAGGCAAAAAAAGCAATGGGAGAAGGGGCAACTTCCTGCCAGCTTTCCCACTGAACTTCTTTATGGGAAGTTGGCAGTGAATGCTGGAAACCATTCTTTCTTTCCTTCCTTCCTTCCTTCCTTCCTTCCTTCCTTCCTTCCTTCCTTCCTTCCTTCCTTCCTTCCTTCCTTCCTTCTGTCCATTATTTATTTGCAATTATTTACATATTCAGAGTGGCTGCTTTAAAAAAAAAAGCAGTGAATATGACAGGTGCAAAAGCTTGAGTAAACTTTTAGTCAGAACTCTGTAATATTTCCTTTGCTAAAAATAATGGTGTCAAATGTTTATTATTTATTATTTTATTTATCACATTTGTATGGCCGCCTACTTAAATTCTTTGACTCTAGATGGCTAACAATTTAAGATTCAATAAAAACAATAAGCTAAACTATGTAACTTTTCTGAAATCCTATTCTTTCTTTGGTCATCAAACATCTGATACTCCAAAGTCAGTGAAGAAAGTGAAATTTTGGATATTTCAGTGAGGGGACAATTCAAAACATGTCTCTAATTCATTGGTGGAATTTATATAAGAAAGAAGGATTAAAGGCTTGGAATCATCTTCCAAGTTCTATTCTTGTATATTATTAAAAGTCCACGGGAAGATGTAGCACAGATGGAGACCTAAACATAATTTATGAACTATAAAAGCTCTTACCAGAATATAAATAAACCCAAAAGCATTAAAAGAGGTTCTTTTTAAAGAAAAAGAATACCATTTAGAACCTGGCATGCTAAAAAGCACTTCATAGGCATAGTTAGAAATGCAGCTCACTTTTTTTATTTAAAAGTGTGTTAATCTTGAGGAGGTGGTAGTGAGGAACTTCATCCATTAGCCTTCTACTAAATGGATGCTTACTTTGTCTGTCTGCTATGATAAATCAGCAAACCCTTCCATTTGGGGAAAATATTCTTGCCTGTAAAATAGGCCCATAATATGGTTCCACGGATGTGACAAGAACCCAAAGAATGCATATGAGATACTATCTAAAAGCAAAGATTAGGCAAGCATGAAAACGTTGTTTTGCCATATGTTTCATATATCTATTATCTGTCACTGTAAATTGGAAGAAGGCAGAAAGGGTTAGGGTTAGAGAAGGGTTACCCTTGAATCTCATATCGATCAGCTTCCAAACAGTGGCAATCCTTCATTTGTTCCCTAGCTTTGTATTATAAATTAATCTTTCCTTCCCCCCCAATTTATTTTCAGGAATTCTAGAAACCCACCCACTGGTAATGTATCAGCATATTGAGATGTGAGTGTTGTTGTCCTTTGGAAAGACTTGTTGGAACAGAATAGGAACGCCCCTGTGGGTTTCCCTTCGTTATTGAACTTCGTAACAAATATAACGTCAGACATTGGAGATGGAAATTGAAGGAGTAGTTTGATACCAGATTGCCCCCTAAAAATAATCCCTTTGATCAAAATCCTTGATGTTATTTTAGGAATGACAAATGATAAATCTAATCATCTGCCATTTATGACACAATATACCATAGATAATCTAATAATCAGAATTATATAAAAATGCTCTAAAAATACAAGTTTTGCTCTGTTTGTGTAATTATGTGAATTGGGGTAAGGCAAGATAAATCTTCAGGGCACATTTTTGAGTTTCTGTCTTTATTTTTCTTGCTTTGAACATATTCTGTTATTCAGAGAAATGGTATTACTTAGTTCCTCTTCCCCAGATATGGAATCATATATTTGAAACAAATATACCAATCTGTTGTTAGTTCTAGAAGTGGGCTCAATGAATAATCTTAAACTGAAGTAAAAAGATCATTCAAGGTGCATTGCCAATTAGAACATAACAGCATTTTACAACTGAGGTCAATGAGCCATAGCCAGTAGGGATATAAAAGGTCAGAATAGAACTATCTGATAATGGCTGCCTATCGCTCATTATTTTAAAAAAATGTTTAATTAATCTTGACAACCTTTCAAGGAAGTAGGTAAATATGGATCTGTTATGATCACATCTCTTGGTAACTTTTCAAAGTAGGGCAGACTATTCTGGCATTGTTTCCAATTTCTTGCGAATGGAATTTGTCCAGTTATACTGTATATAATGGATAAAAGGAAATGTCTGAAGATCATTGGAAAATTGTGAGGATATTCCTTGATTAAAAATGATATGTAAAAATGATACTAGAATTCCCAGTGATTTATCGAATTTCAGAAGCAATATGGAAAGTATGTTTAAAAATCTATAAATTTGTATATTTATAAAATATATAAATCTATCCCTTGCATTTGTAGGGTATGACAAAAGTGTTACGATGACTAATTCCCACTGCAGTCTCATAATTTCATAGTAGTGGTTCCTAAAGTGACCTCAATTATTCCTCATCTGCAATATTGCCATTATCCCTCTTGCAAAAAAAAAAAAACAGACTTTGTTGTTTTCCAAAAGTTTTACAGACATGTCTTTGTAGGCATAGTCTCAAATGTTTAAATCTCAATTCACAAAAAAGCAGTTAGTTGCAAATTGCTCTATTAGCCCCAGGTTATGCACTAACTAACTCCATGAGGATAATTACACCACTACTTCAAAGGAAGTTCCATCCATGAACCTTGGTTGTGATGGATTACCATGGATCATTATACATAGATGTGGTTTTAAAGTATTGGTCAGTGACGTTATCAAGCATTATCATTATATAGCATCTGAGTCTAACAAAGAGTAAGGCCATATAGTTAGTTAGTTAGTTAGTTAGTTAGTTAGTTAGTTAGTTAGTCATTCCATCCATCTCATCAAACAATTTTGGGCAGCTCCATACATACTACCAACCAGACTGTGTCTTTTACATATGCGTCACTGTGCATGTGCTTATGCACATGCACATACATGCATACATACACTATTTTCTGGATGAAGATTCAATTGGATTTTGATATTAAGTCCAAACCTTTTCAAGAAATTTGCCTGTCTCTGCAGGAATAACTAAGAAAATTAAGATGTATTGCTGATTGTCTTTCTTATATTGATCATATTAACTTCCAAACCTTTAGTTGATCTTTTACATGTAGGTGTTGAAAAATATATAGCAATATGGAAACCATTGGCATCAGAGGCGTCAAATACTATAGGGCAGATCTTCAGCCTCTCAACCTCACCTAAGTGTTATATAGGGCTAAATGCATTTTAGAGCAATATTTCCAAATATTTGGAAATTTTAGATGGCATAGAAGGATATTGTGGTTGATGAGAATGATTTAAGATTAGGAGTGGGATTCAAATTTTTTAACAACCGGTTCTGTGGGCATGGCTTAGTTGGTGGGCGTGGCTTGGTGGTCATGTGACTGGGTGGACGTGGCTTGGTGGTCATGTTATTGGCTGGGCATAGCCAACTCACATCAAGGCACCATCTCCTCGCCTGGCTTCTCATGACTGTGGGGATGCTGCAAGAGTCCTAAGTGGGGAAAATGGTCATAAGTCACTTTTTAAAGTACCATTATAACTTTGAATGGTCACTCCACACAAGCAAAGTACCAGAAGGGGAAAAAAAACTCCAGAAGTTCCTGAAACAGGAAGTCTAGTCCTGCCAAGAATATAATAAGGGTTAATGGAGAGGCAGTTTCTGTAAGCAACACCAGAATGTTTCCTTCCTGCCTCCCTTACAGGATTAGGCCAGTAATGTCTTTTAACAACAGGTTCTCCGAACTGCTTAGAATGTTAACAACCAGTTCTAGTGAATAGGTGAGAACTGGTAGGATCCCACCCCTGTTTAAGATAGCTCATCTTCAGTAAATACAGAAACACTGAGAGTTGTATTTACATGCCAACATAATTAGATACCCACATAGTGTTCAATAATATGTTACGACAATCATATTTCATAATATTTGTGTGTTTATTAGTACAGTTTTACAATGCAATTCTTGTTTGTTATTCACTATAAAATCTGAATGTTGAAATGTTCTGGAACATGAGAGGTTCACTAAATTTATACCATCTGTTTGCACCTCCATTTTTGCACCTGTGTTACTTTAAAAAAGCATGCCAGTCTCAGAGACTCTTAATGTATAAAATATTCTCATAAGGCATGAAATCTACATTTTTACAGCTTTATTGTCAGGTGAAAATACTGAGATAACCAATCTGTTTTCCTGCTAAATACAAGCAATGGTGAATGCTATTCACTCGAGGTGTATCTGTCTGAAAAAGTGCTGCAGGAATTATTAACAGATCTTTGCTGCATGGTGAAAACAAAGAAAGCCCAACCAAAGAAATGGAAAAGTTCCTCCATCAGGTTTAAAATTCTATTGAAATTCAGAAATGCTTCTAAGACACTACCAATTTTTATTAGTGTAACCAAAAATAGTTTATGGATTTCTCAGTGAGAATTTGTCTGGCATTGAGACCTAGTAAAAATGTCTCTCTTTTTGGATAAAGCCAATCGTTCAGAAGTTAAGGTATAAATAACCTGGCTCCATCACTGGCTGAGATTTTATATACATTTTCCCAAGAATGACAACAATATCACTGTCAGCAAATATTTGTTAAACATCTTCATTCACATACAGTCTGTTTTTTCCCTCCTTTTCTCTCCTCCTGTCTCCCCTCTTCCCTCCTCTCCTCTCCAGTTCTTATTTCCCTCCAGATCTCCAGCATCTTAAATTGTTTGAGAATACCATAATTCTGGGAAAGGTCAAAGGAAAGAGAGGAAGAGAAGGACCATCAACAAGATGGATGGACTTTGTAGACATGGATACCATAACAATGTGTGCACCATTCAGAGATCTAAAAGGATACAGCATTTTGGAGGTCTATGTGATCACTAAAAGTTGGCATTGAGTTAATAAAACATAACCAAGCCATATCTTAAATAATAAAACTGAAGACAGAGACTATATTTGATCCATATATAGAAGTCCTAGTTCACAAGTATGGTCTTTTTGATTTAGTTCATATTATCTCAGCCCACGTCTTTAATAAAATATTGAGTTGCATTATTAGATTTCAGTGAAATTGAATGTTTCCTTTCTGTTTATTACTGGAAGCCACTGTTGATCCACTCTGTTAGCTGATGATTTATAGAGTGCATAAGGATGGTAGCCTTTTGAATCACTGCTGTTTGTTTTGCTATTGTAAACTACATAGATTTACACCTGACAGCAACTGTACCTTACTGCAGGGAACATATCAAGAAAACTCTTTGGTTTTTACTTCATTTATTATTAGGAATAAATAGAAAGGTAACTCTCTATATTAGAGTTTGCTTTCTTATGAGAGCCAATTATATATATTGAGCCAACAGGAAGACGAAATAATTATTTGCAAATGGAAGGAAAGGGGGAATGTCTTCTTACATTCCCTGAGACTAACAGCAAATGCTCTTGAAGAGAATGGAAAGATGGTATAAAAGGCTGAAGTCATTTCTGTTGGTAAACATTGACACCTTTGGAGATTCATATAGAAGGGACTTCTTGCCTGGCAAGTCTACTTGCCCTGCTCCTTTTCCTTTCTTCCCTTTCTAGCAACTATTCCTTCCTTCCTTCCTTCCTTCCTTCCTTCCTTCCTTCCTTCCTTCCTTCCTTCCTTCCTTCCTTCCTTCCTTCCTTCCTTCCTTCCTTCCTTCCTTCCAATATGTATTTGTTCATGTCAATTATTCTTCATGAGATATGCACTGTTCTTTTGAAGTAAAGAATCTGGAGAAACTAAATATGTATCTGAAGTCTTCTTGAAATTTTTAAAGCAGATTCGTATTTCCCTTTCCCTTAAAGAGTTACATGTGTTTAAAAAGTTCATTAGGAGAAAGCACAATCTTTAACGCTGTAGGCTTGATACTTCTGGAGAATCAGGTAAATACTGATTATCTAGTACTGAATGTGTGAATTTATGGAAATTATAGCAGTAATTAAGCATTCCAACCAGCTTGATACTTCTCAGTGAGAGCTCAGTGTACTAACTTAGGAACTTGGTGATTTAGACTGTAAAAGATCTGGTACAAATACATGCACTTCTTTCTTACAATAATTTATCTTTCAGTCCTTTCCAAATCCATGAATTTTCATATATAGAGAAGGCATATGTGTGCCTTTGCCTGATAATTACCTGAACAGGTCACTGGTGTTTTCTAGGAATGCTTTTTATAAGTGTTTGCTATTGCCTTCTTGCTATGGCTGAGAGAGTATGACTGACCCAAAGCAATCCAACTGCTTTCATGCCAAAGATGGGACTACAAATCTTGGCCTCCCAGTTTCTAGTCTGGTGCCTTAACCACTAAATCAAACTAGATGTGCATTTAGATAAGCAGGCATACTTTATGTTCACAGCACAATGAAAACTATTTATTTCCCAAGGTAAGCTTAACCAGTTTGTAGAAGCAATGACCATATTGGTTTGAAATCAAATCTACCCTTCCCCATACCAGTTTGAGGGTGCCAACCAGCTATGTGTGAATCAAATATTGGACAGTCATCACTTAATGATATTGGTTAAATGTGCTAAAAGAGTATTCTTTTGTTTCAGTTTGAAAAAAAAGTGTTATTTATTTTAAAAGGTTCTACTTTGATGGACATTCAAGTTGGGTAACAATAAATAATAATCTATTAATCAATAATCTATAATCAATAAACAATAATCTATTGTTCTATTGAAAACAATAGAACAACAAATATATTATAGATCCTTCTGCATTTGTAGGGCCATCTGAAATGGTATAGGGCTCCTGCTTGAGCAGGGGTTGGACTAGAAGTCTTCCAAGGTCCCTTCCAGCTCTATTCTGATTGATTGATTAAATATTAAATCAACAGTTCATAATCACTAAAAAGTCTGAAATTGCTCCTAAGTAGGCAAAGCATGGAAATTAAAATCTCTCAGCACAAGAATCCCAGGATAATCCAACAAAGCACCCAAGATAAGACAGACATTTATCCCTACTCTGTTCTGGTAGCCCAAATAAAACAACGTGGACTCAGAGTCTGCCCCTCCAATTGTACATTATAACACCATAACTAGCAGACAAACTTGGGCCAGAAGGCTCCCTATTCTTTTGTCAGACGGGTCTCCGAAATACACGTCAATTTTCATCCAGTATTAAAATCGAGTCAATAAAAGGTTTCATCTGCAATTATTGTAACATTACAAAGCAGGTCTTTCACTGAGAAGGTTTACCACTGCTGTAGCCTTAATTGTTCTGGCTGCAACATGAAAAGAAAATAAGCCATTACCCACTCTTCACTTTCCATCTGACAGTTTTGTTCAAGATTACCAACATGTCTTCTGCTGCCAGGTTACTTCGGTGTTTACTCTAGGTTATTTTGTCCCATTTTCCTGAATCGCCTTTTAATATCAGGCCACAACAAGCCAGCAGTCTCTTCCCACACATCCTCTCTAACACTCATATAAAACAAACAAGGACACAAATGTCATGTGTTCATAATAGAACTACTCCATGATTTTATTGTACCTAGGCAGCAAGCTTCAGATCTCAGAAAAGGATACAGTCCTGTGCAAATGGGTCTGTGAGAAGGCTAGTCTTTTGGCAGGTAGCAAAACAAGCAAGCATTGGTGCAACACACTTTCCCTCTTTCTGTCTCCAACTGGACCAAATGGCAGTTTTCTTCTGTTCACAAGGGACACTGCTGGTAATAATCATAGTCCAGAGAAGCAATTATTTTAAGCTCCACGCAAGCCCAGATGTTATGTTATAAATTTTGCTACTTGGGATTTATAATTATTATACCTTCTGGTTTTTAATAGGGCTCCACATTTTTCCTTTGCTTAGTTGGTAATTCAGACTATGCTTTTGGATAGATGGATTTAATAAAGAATAACCTAAATAAATAGTGTATTTTAAATGTACAATTATTATTCTTGTATAAGATATTTTCTCTCAAGGCTGAGCTTATAGAACATCATGTGCTTCCAGCATTGCCTTTTTTATTTTTAATAATTGTGTGGCTGATAAAATACAATTCTGCTTGACTGTCTCGCCTACAATATCAGATGTGGTAAAGCAGCTCAAATGGAACTGCAATATTTGGTTGGATGCTGTTCAGAAGACAACCCACAATTCTTTCCCTGTCATCCCTGCTCCAGCTTAGGAACTTTGAAAACATTCTATTCTCATTTCTGTTCATTCTTATTATTCTTCAATGGATTTTTTTTTTTTTTAAGAGTTAGGACTGTTACAGGTAGATCCAGAGCTGAATTTAATTGCAAAATTCTGTTCTTATAGCAAATCTCAGCTTTTGTTTTCACTTTCCTGTAAGGTTGAGTTTCTAGTTTGGTCTCCCTAGTGTGGCTAACAATATGTAAAAAATGTAGGCACTCAGATTGCCCATCCTTGGGCTGCTGCATGATAGCAGGATTCCAGTATTTGAAGGGCTGTCAACAAAGAAGAGAGGGTTAAATTATTCTCCAAAGCACCAAAGGACAGGACAAGAAACAATGGTTGGAAACTAATCAAAGAGAGAGGCAACTTGGAATTAAGGAGAAACTTCCTAACAGTGAGGACAATTAACCAGTCGAATAGTTTGCCTCAAGAAATCCTGGGCGCTCCATCACTGGATGTTTGTAAGAAGAGTCTAGACAGTCACATATCTGAAATGGTAGAGGTTCTCCTTCTTGATCAGGGGGCTGGACGAAAAGACCTCCAAGGTCCCTTCCAGCTCATTCATTCATTTCTACCAGTTTTTCCAGACTTACTTGCAGATTCTAGAAGTTGAATTTAGTAATAGCAATAGCATTAGACTTATATACTTCTCCATAGTGCTTTACTGCACTTTTTGAGCAATTTACAAATGTCAGCCTATTGCCCTGAACAATATGGGTTTTTACCAACCTCGGAAGGCTGGAAGGCTGAGTCAACTTTAAATCCCATCAGGATTGAACTAGGCTATGGGCAGAGTTTACCTGAAGTACTGCATTCTGACAACTGCTCGTCTTATGATGTCCTCTGGACAAAGAGTTAGCTGTACTGCTAAATAATGTTCCTCCACTTTAATTTGTTTGAATCCTTGATTATCTTGATTGTCTTAGACAGCCTATGATCCATTTGTATAAGAAAGGTAGAAACATCTACAAGGCAATCCACTCTGCTAAGAGGAAAGCCTTACAGAAGTTTAGGGGTGGACAATAGGTTTGCCCCAATATGTTCCAGGTTCTCATTGAAAAAATATAGCTGTTGTAATAAATATGCTCATTTCTTCAGCAACATTAGTTTAGCGCCATACATGAAAAATGTTTTTTTTTCTATTGAGGAGTAAATCAGTGATATATTATAATGGAAAACTAAAATCAGGGTTAACAGAAATGTAATAGTCTGAGAAAAAGCTGTCCAATCTGTTTAACTTGCATCTAAGTGCATACTCAAAAAGCAGACAAGCATTGCGAAGAGAAGGCAGTGCAACATGCTGATGCTGTGCCTCTGAGTAATTGTGTTTTTATTTTTACATTCTTTGTTACATTACACTACAGTTTCTACATAATATTCTATAGTGTCCTCTGGCTAACCTTTAAGGGCAAGTTGCCATTGAGAGACAATCCTGGTCAGTTTTAAAGCTATTTTGCAGTTTACCAAGACTCTCAAAAACATTCACTATTGCATGTGCACTGCCATCTAGTGGCAAGATTTGAAATATCCCTTCCACAAGCTATCTGTAAGATGACAGACTTTCAATAGTGAATATCACCAGGGTTCCTGATTGAAAAGATGGAAAGATGGTCATCGTTAACATTATAGCAAGTGTGAACAATCTTGAGACCACTGACATTTCAGAAAATAGATAAAATAGTGTCACTGGAGTCAATGTTAATCCATAGGAAATTTTCAATAGGGAATTTTGTACCACACATAATGTTTCTATCTTGGGCTATCCCAGTTGTGCTATGAATGGCATGGAGTTTGTTTCAACCATGTTGCTGTAATTCACACTGTATTTGGGAAAATTTATAGAAATGTAGCCAGTATAATAATTATGATAAAGCATATCTAAATTCTTAGTTGAAGAAGAGTCAAGAATAAGACTGAGCTTGCATAGACTGTTGAATTGAAACCACAAAAATGCTTTCTCTATTCTTATAAACCAGGATGGCAAATTCACTTGGATTGTACAAACTGCAACTTTTAGCAGGCCCAGACACAGACATATCCACAATACATGAGGTGGTAGTGATAGTATGTACAGTAGAACCTCTGGTCACGAATGCTTCTGACCATGACCAAATCAGATTCTGACCAAAAAATTCACAGTTTTTTTTCCATGGCCTATTTCCCCTTGAACGCCATTTTTTTTTTTAAGTGCCAAATTTCAAAAATTAAGTTCGGGTCACAACCAAATTGGGTTGAGACCATAGTTGTGAAATGAATTATAGTCATGACCACAGGTTCTACTGTATCTTTTAAATCAAGATGATGATCTAGTCAAGTCAAATTTAGAGAACAGTAGGACCAGGGGAAACATGATAACAGTATTCCCAATATTTGAGGGGCTGCCACAAAGAGGAAGGGGTCAACTTATTTCCCAAAGCACCAGAAAGCAGGACAAGAAACAATAGATGGAAACTAATTAAGGAGAGAAGCAACTTGGAATTAAGAAGAAACTTCCTAACAGTGAGAACTACTAACCAGTAGAACAGCTTGCTGACAGAAGTCGTGGTTGCTTCATCATTGGAGGTTTCTAAGAGTCACTTGTCTGAAATGGTTTTTGATTAGGGGCTGGATTAAATGACCTGGAAGTTCCAGCTTTGTTCTGATTGATTGGTGGTGGTTGCAACTACAGAATTGAAGTCTCATTCTGTTTTACAATGCATATAAAAAGGAGAGATACTTCAAATTAATGTTCATGATCATCATCTTAACTTTTTTAACCCCTTATATAGATACTCCTGCCATAATGGCAAGGCCTAAGGTGAGCCACCTCTTTTTTTTTTCTGACAGTTACATGGCTCATAGGTAAAGTTTAACCACTTTCATGCCAGGAGTAGATGTAGCTGTTAAATTTCCCCATAAAAGGTGGATGGATTTCACTCAGGTCACCAGCAAAAATAAAGGTGAAGAATCATAATTTAGTCTGAAGTTGGGTTAGAATAAATTGAAATGGATTTAATTTACAAGTAAGATGAATTAAAATTAAACAAGGCCTCATTTTAGCAATGTATCCCTCACTGAAGATGAGAAAAAAAGGGATTTTTTTTTTTTTTGGTCTTTACAGTTGTGATTAATATATTGCCTATTTTCCTCACAAAACATTTCCTTTTTGAAATATGAGATCAAATATGTTCTTAGATACAGCAATGATTTAAAAAATATTCTCCAAATATTTGGGGATTTTTTTGTTACATGCCTAAAATAGTTCTCAATATGAAATACTGATTTTCCCCTATTTTATGATTGACATATAATCATAATCAGTATTTGATGATTTTTTTAATTCTACTGGTTTTCAATATATTTTACTTGTAAGAAGTCCTATTCACAGAAAGATCCACCATAGAATCCTTTACAGGTTGAACAGGGATGATAACATTAATTAGGTCTACATATAGCTTTATCAGTGCCTGTTACAAATCTTTTTCTGTTCCCGCTGGATATGAAGTACAGCAGACTGGATGAATGAATGCCAACAATTCTGCTGGCAAAGTTTCCTTCTAGTGTTATCTTTATCAATGTGTTCTAATAATGGCTTTCCTAAAAGATAGGACAGAGGCCACCAAACTGGTATATGATACCGTTTTTAATAGTGAATAGCATTTCACAATAACATTTGTTTGGATTTTTTAATATTGTTAAATTTATATTATTATATTTGAACTAGCTTTTTAATTTGGAATCACCATTCTTTATTGTTATCCTTGTTATTGCTCCTAATCTTTACAACATTTCCAGATAATGTACATTGCTTAGTAATAAAAGTAATGAAACATCATTCTGTTTCCTTTCTTATCCTGTTTGAAATAGTCAAGTGCGTAGATGTACACACACAATCGCATTCTGCATAAATGATACTAATTACCTATCAATATTAGGACTCAGATAAACATTTAAAAAACAACAGAAATAACACTATGTGATGAATGTTGGATGTATCTTTGAGGAAGTAATGCTAACTAAGTTTGCATTGAACAAATTTGTAATATAAATATTCAGTGCTTTAAATTTATTTCTTTGTTTTGAAATAGAGTTTTGAGTAGAGACAGGTTCTCTGATTTCATTCATAATTAACAGTAAGAAGGAGTTGTAGTTTAAGGAGGATCAGAGATTTGGAATAGTGTTCCATTTCCTGATGATCTCAGGGACAGTCCTTGAAATTTTCAATGGTTTAATGTTAATAATTTGGTGCTGAATAGACCAACAGTCTGACTCAGTGCAAGCCTGCTTACTATGTTCCTATAATAAAAGGTAAAGGTTCCCCTCGCAAATATGTGGTAGTCGTTTCTGGCTATAGGGGGCGGTGCTCATCTCCATTACAAAGCCAAAGAGCCAGCACTGTCCAAAGACATCTCCTTGGTCATGTGGCTGTCATGACTAAATGCTGAATGCACACAGAATGCTGTTACCTTCCCACCAAAGTGATCCCTGTTTTTCTACTTGCATTTTATATGCTTTCAAACTGCTAGATTGGCAGAAGCTGGAGCAAGTAATGGGAGCTCACTCCATTATGTGGTGCTAGGGATTCGAATCACTGAACTGCCGACCTTCTGATCGACAAGCTCAGTGTCTTAGTCACTGAGCCACCATATCATTACATGTTCCTATAATAAGCTACGCCAAAACATGACATACTTAAGTACATCAGTCCCTGAGTAAACTTCATTATATTAGGAACACAATAACCTCTGTAGTACTATACAGTTCAGTTATGATTCAAACAGGGCAGCCTTACATAGGAGCACAGGCATCTGCACAGAGGCCATAACCAAGACATGGAATTTACTCTAAATGACCGAGAAGAATGTGATAGTCTAATTTTGCAGAGTCTACTATAAAGTTAATCAAAATAATCACAACACTGATAAGTATCCTTTGTCTCTTTTCAGATCAACATCTGGATTTTAAATTGTTATAAGAAAAGTTTAGAAGCTGTACCTGGCCTATGACGCAAGTTTTTACTTTTGTGCTGCACAATAAATTTTCTTTCCAAAGTTATTTTTTTCTCTTGCTGTTCTGTATATTGGCAGTATATTGCTTCATATTGGGGCAAAGAAATTCAAAATGAATCTTGCTTGGAAAAGCACTTTTCAGACAAAATTTGATTTCTGAGTAAGAAAAGAGAGAGAGGAGAAAAATAAAAGAAATGAGAAATATAACTATAATACTATAATGCAATACTGTAGTTCCATCTGTGCCTGAACTTCATTTATAGTGTTACTTCAGGACCACTTACTTCTGAAAAAAATATTTTGTTTTCAAGCTTCTAATAGTGTAAACAAAGCACTCACCAACTAATTGATTGAATATATCTATTAACATGCACGTATTAACATCAAGGTTTCCTAAAGGCTTTTGCATTGGATTTAGACTGCAGGTCATGTGGAATATAATTCATTCCTTTCACCACAAAACATGCAAAGATAGCATTTCTGAGTAAACTATAGAAACTCTTATCAATATGCATTCCATAAAAAGAAAAGAGGCTTGTATATTCATGGTATTTTGGCCTTAGAGAACCCATTTCCCCCCAAAAGGGAATTAACTGTTTTCAAAGTTCATCTGCAAACACTGCTCCTTTACCAGTTTCATATTCAATATAGTAAGAATGATTCCCATTCCAGAATTTGAATATTGCATGGTTTAAAAAAAAATGGTTCAAGTAACTAAAGGCAATTCTAGGACAGGATGGTTTTCCATTGATTGAATCAAGCTTTTGTTCTACAATATATTTAACCTATTGATGGCTGAGGGTTCTTTCCTTTTTATGGAACCATCAGTGAAAAATGACAGTTCTCTTATTTTCATGGAGCTACGCCATAAGATCTGTCCTCTGCTGTATGTTCTCATAACCCCATGTCATATCCTGATTAAGAGCTGGCAGAGTTGGACAAATTATAGGCAGTAGGGTGAATTTCTCTTTCCTGCAGAAGAGACTGGTAAGAGGAAATAATTATTCCAGTTCTATTTCCAAAATGGAAAAAAATGAACTTTTTACTATCTGTGATAAAGCAAAGAAATACTGGGCTAAGATTCCTATTTAATAAAGATTCTCAAAGTGAATAATTAAACTAAGGACCTTTCTTTTAGACTTAATGGCAAAGAACTTGGAAAAAATGAAACGTTGTGGTTATATACGTTGGCAGGAACAAGAATGCTTTATGCGCATCCATGAAAAGGTGCTAATTCCCACAATGGATAAACGACTAAAAAAACTGATGGAACTAGCAGAGATGACTAAATTAACTGTTCTAATCAAAGAAAAGAATACATCCAACTTTGTTTCTCTTTGCTTTTGAATTTTGTGTATGAGATGGAAAAAAAAATGAAACAATGTCTTTTGGTTTCGCTGATTAATTAAGGTCATTGTATAGAAATTGTTAGTACATGTTAACTATGTAAAAGTAAAAAAAATTGAGGCTATAATGTTATCATTTTATTCTACTGCACTAAAAAGATGCTAAAAAGTCACTGCTTTTTTTCTAAATTCACTAAACTCACTAAACCTGAAATTTTTTTAGTTATTTTCCCTCTTGAAGAAAAAAAAAAACATTTTCTAGTCCATAAGCTAGGAGGAGAAAGACTGGGAAAAATACAAAAGTAATTGTCAAGACAGAATGAGGCCTATATTTCTTAACCGGTTGTTTGTACTGTTATGACATATTGCAAGCAGATCCGTTTGAGAGATCTTTAAAACCAGCTCTTTTAAAGGGACATTTAGAAGCTCAAGGTTAACATACCTGTATATTAGCTGAAGAATTTTCACTATGTGAACTGTGTTTATGCGGCAGTAGGAGAAAAAGCATGCAGTATTATCTTAAAGGGTTACATATGTGATCAAACTCAGTAGTGGGATTCAGCCAGTTTGCACCAGTTCAGGTGAACTAGTTGTTATATTGCCCATACCCCACTGTCAAAGTAGATCCTGGGCACTGCACTGCAATGGAGAAATGGGCAGTGGAGAGGCTAGTGCAAGGGAAGGAGAAGGCCACTTTCCCTCTTTCTTCTCCCTACTCCTCCCCCTTCATTCGTGCTGGCTGCTCTGTTGCCTGTTTCTTCATAGCACTCAAGATCCACTTTGATAGTGGAATTTAACAACCAGTTCACCCAGGGACAGGATGGCTGTCACGGGAGGCTCATCCCACAAGTGCAGTAGAGCTGGAGGATGGGCATGGGCCACACCTCCCACAACAACCAATCTGACCCTGGGCAAACCAGTTGTTAAATTATTTGAATCCCACTACTGATCAAACTCAACTTATCAGAATAAATATAGCATTAAGTTACAGCCTATGCACAATTGATTAAAACAATGCTATCTAACATGAAACTTTTCATCGCCTATCTAGTAGCCCTACATATTTCATTTAGCATGATTTTGTAAATATGTATATGAGCTACACTGTATCTTCAGCAGTATAAGACTTAAGAGAGTCTAGAATCTTCTAGTGTAAAAGTCACCAGGATATATTCATATATGAATAAACCAAAATACAAAATAGCTGATGAAAGCTGTTTTTATATCTCCCTACAAAAATATATTTAATTTCCATATAAAAACTGTGCTATTGCTTCTGGCAAGTAGTTTCTCTTTGCCATATCAGTCCTTTGGCGCTTAGACTTGATAGATGATTTTTGTTTAAGTTGGTTTCCAGCAAGATGCATCAATAATATTGTTTTGTTGACACGTCATTAGTTTTCAAGTTTTGGTAAATAATAACCCTCTCTCTCTCCCCCCCTCTCTCTCTCTTTCTCCCTCCGATAGAAATAAGCTACTGACATACTGCTATGTATTGCAGTCTCCTCATATTCATACAGCACACAATGGAATGATGTAAGCAGCAAATATATTAATGTGGTACCATTATTTATGTATCAGTTTATTATAGCTTCTATGTAACAGTGTAAAAGGCAAACATTAGTACCTTTAACTTTTCATAGAAGGACAAAACGTATTTTCAGAAGCACGGCTGCTGACAATTATTAATTAATGAAACTTTGGATAATGTTGTTGATGGTGAGGATGATGATATGATATTATAGAAAGATGATAGAAAGATGATAGATAGATAGATAGATAGATAGATAGATAGATAGATAGATAGATAGATAGATAGACAGATAGATAACCAATCATTAGTATCTTTGAAGAAGAGATAGCTTTCTCAAAGTTTTCCTTTCATCTCATTGTTAGATTCAAAGCCTGTCTTTCTTTTAAGAATTTAAAGACAACCACCCTTTCTTCAGTTTTTTCCACCACCACAACAAAATGAGGTCAGTTAGGGTGAGGGAGAAAGTGACAAGCCCAAGTCATCCACTGAGCTTCCATTATTGAAAATGTACTTAAATCTGGATCTTCTTGATCCCCATATAACACCTCAACAACTACACAACCTGGTTCTCAAATGTAACATGCAGTATATGGGAGAATGTCTGGTATATTACAGGAAGACCATTTATTGGAGTAGACAAAGCTGATAAATCAACTACATATTCCCCCTGACAAACCTAGCCATATGACTGGTCATTCACATTATCAATAGTCTTAAAAAACCAAGCAGAGAGTATCTCAGTTTTTAAAATACAATAGAAATGAAGAAATAATATTTTAAAAGAAATGGAGAGGAGAAAGCAAGCAGAGATCCTCTCAGTGAATGAAACCAATTTCTGTCTTTCTCTCTGCCAAGGGTTTATTGAAATCCATGTTATTATACACATATAATGATTACCTTTAGCCTTTTTTAAATTGTATGTGTGCATGTACACACACATATTTTCTATCCATTATTTTATAATTATTGTCAAGTATTCCAATGTTCTCATTACTGGATGTATTAATTGGTAAAAAATTTTTGGAATGAACCTATCCAGTGTGCAGTTCAGATTTTATTTTTTCATGAATATGGATAACAAGCTATTTGGACCCATTGGTGGCATAGGATAGAGTATCACAAGCATACGGGTGGAACTCAGTGAAACATCTCCAACCCTGGTTGGACAAACAATGCCATTTAGGTGCTGATCAGGGCCTGGAAGCTCAAAGGCTCTAGATGCCACCAAATGACATCACATCACCCAGTAGTTTCATGTAGCTAATGAAAGGGGACTGGTGAATGATTCAAGCCTAGACTTAAACATGTGGCAGGAACGATGCCCTCTCTCCATATCCTTATCACTTCACTTCTTTTATAATCCACTCTGCACTGAAATTGCATTATTGCATATTAAATTACTGTATGTTTTTGGTTTTGTTTTCTTGGTAGGTTGTAGCACAATGCATGCTTGAGTAAAAACTGATAAAATAGCAGGTCAGCTATATTCATGAAATAGGCTCAACCAAGAAATAAAGAAATTCTGTCAGAAAAATACAGTCATGTTTTCATGGTATCGCATAAATGCAGTCTCTCTGAAAGTTCTCACTTAAAGTGTTCTGCACATTTTGAAAGAAAATTAATATATAAATAAACAATGCTGCATGCTCTAAAGGTCACACATTTGAAGAAGACTGAAATAACATCTCTGAACTAGGTTGTAAAGGATTGATTATAAATGGGGATTAGGTCATAAACTTTGACAGTTTATTTTTCAAATAGGTAGGAGGAATTTACAAAATATTTTCTGCATGCCCCATTTTGTGTGCAGAACAGTTAAGTTGGGGCAATTTTTGTACAACATGTATGCTTGCCCTGGATATGGCTACAACATGTATGCTTGCCCTGGATATGAATCTAAGGTATGGATGTTTTGTCTATATATGGACATGGATATATTGTAGGAAGAGAAACAAGAGACAACGACATCATTAGTGATAGTGCCTAAGAAGATGATGGATATGGTTGGATGTGCCTTGCCATTGGCAGTGCCAAAGAGAGGAAAAATGATCTTACAGGAAAGGTAGGTAGGACTGTTATATCATAGGCTTGGGAGAATGGCAGCAGCACTTCCATTGGGAAGAGTAGGTGGTTGAGTTGGTGGCAACTATGCTAACAACTTACAACTAACAACTAAGCTTCTGAAAAGATGAGGGGAATGTCTTTCCATATTAAAATCATAAGACATCTTCTCCCTATTTCTAAATTTCATTTCTGCTGAACTATCACTCACCCTATTGCTTAATCCCAAAACAATTTGTTTGGGGGAAAAGCTTGTGTTGAGTCAAAACAAAACACATTTCCAATGTTAGAAGAATAATCTAGGGATTCCACGATCCCGGGTGGTGTAAGAACAAATAAAAAAATGAAATCCAGGCATACATTTTACATTTTGTCTGTAAGAACGAAGAGATTTGTTTTGGGGGTAGCTACTGAGGAAACGGGGTCCAGAGATTTGGTTTTATAGAGGGGATTGATCTTTGGTGTGAACTCAGGGGTGTGGTTCGTGTATGTGCTGGTTTTAACATGTGTTCTTCCTGTGCAGATGTACTGTGCAGTTTGGGATACTCCCAATTTGGGCTTTGATCCTGAGATCTGTGTGAAATCTAGAAAGAAAGATCACACCCTCAGATATGTAGATTTCACCTATGGCGTCTCCGTTTATCCTGGTGGGGGGGGGATTTCCTGCTCTTTGATGGAGTCAGGGAGGTGCTAGTCCAAGTATTAGTTTATTCTGAGACTGGTCGGCAGTTAAACGTTCAGAGGACTGCTAAAAATGGAAGGGCAGATCAGAGGCCTTTTATCTTCTAACACCCATTTCATGCACACTCTTATCAAACAGTGTTTTAAAGTCTTTAAAACCAGCCTTTATTCTCCAAAAAAGTTTTTTTTTAAAGTTGGTTGTTTAAAAAAAGAAAAAAAAAATCATGTAAGATATCCTGACATTTAATATAAAAGAACCCACTTCTGTGCTGTTGGGTTTTTTAATGACTTGTGTGATTTGTTCTTGATGATTGTGAGCAACCTCTAGCTCTCCCAGTGAGGACAAAGAATTGGAATATACAAGAACTTCCCACAGCAAGGGAAACGGCTGGTGTTTTCTTGACTAGAAGAGTAGCATCTCACTGACTTCTCATAAGCGTGATTTTATTCCATTGCGTACATGCTGGCATCATGAAATGTATCTGCAACTGGGGAAGAAAAAGGCTTTTATTAAAGTGGCATGGACGGTTTGTCTTGCCTTATGCTTGGCAGATGGCCATCAGTGAGGTTACATATTTGCTACTTCAGAATATGGTAAAAATGCTTTTCAGATTGTTTTTTTTTCTTGTGCCAAGCACTGACCTCCACCCCACCATAGCCAACACATATACACTTCCACACATTTTTAATGCTCTTAGTGTGCTCTTATTTTAAAAAGGCATGCTGTCACTTTGGCATTAATGCTAGGAAGCAATGTTCTATTCTGATCCTGTCACTCCAAGGGCAGGTTGTTCCTGTCAGCTGAGAAGCAGGATGCATCTATGCTACAATGAGTATTTTCAAATGAGACACTGTCACCTGGGTGCCTCACATTCCCTTCAGCTCTTGTCACTTCAAGAGCACAACATTCTAATGTGTCTGGCTGAATGGGGGTAGGGAGGGGGGAGTATAAAGTTGCCATGGTAATTCTGTAGCCACAAACTTCCAACTAAAAATACACAAAATATATCCTGGATGCTATTCTTTCCAGCCAAAGCAGACCAAAGTGTTATTGATGAAAGTAATTACCCTTAGCAAAGAGTAACAAACACGCTAAGGGCCTGCTTTGATTATAGACATGAAAATTGTATTATCTTGTTTGAATTCAATTACTGTTACCCATATATATACCAATATATTACCGACTATATTCAGAGCATGGCTATTATTGGTGCCATCTGGTGATTATGTGGATTTTTGCAGTTCATATTGGGTGATCATAGGAAAATAAGCATCTTCTTACTTTCATGATAGCGGTGTTCCAATATTTGAGGGCCTACCACAAAGATGAAGGGGTCAACCTATTTTCCAAAGCACCAGACAGCCGAGACAAGAAACAAAAGATGGAAACTAATAAGCAGAGAAGCAACCTAAAACTGAGGAGAAATGTCCTAATAGTGAGAACAATTAGTCAGTGGAATACTTTGCCTTCAGAAGTTGGAGGCTTTTAAGAAAAGACTTGGCAAACACTTGTCTGAAACAGTATAGGGTGTCCTGCATGAGTAGTGGGTTGGACTAGAAGACCTTACAGGTCCCTTCCCACTCTGTTAGTCTATGTTCTTATACCAAATAATAGGCTATAGGTTAATTTTGGGACCTTTTACAATAAGATCTTTACATTTCTAATCAAACAACTCCCAATTACTTCTCTTCCCTATTGTATATTCAACCTGAAGATGCTCCTTACATGAACAGATTTGCACAATGTGGACATACCCATGATATAGGGTGCTAAAAATATACCGAGGATCAAATGAGTTCCTAGCAAGTGAAAGACTTCTTGTTTTTGAATTAAGGTGTGTGCCAGTTTGATTCCACAAATGATAATGCCTATATTTATTTATACTTGCTAGATTTGGGTTTCAGTGTCCTATGGGAAATTCATTGCCTTAGCATATTAATTGAACTGGCCCAAGCTAAAAGATAATCTGATTTACTTGTTTGCCACAAAGCACGTTCTATAAGCAGTGCAGATTAGGGGTAAAGTGTGTTTGGTAAAGCCATCCTCAGAGACTTTTCCATATATGCAAGCAATTCATTTCAGTGCTTAAAGAAGGCTGTGTATAATCATTTGTTTGCACAAATAAAATTTACCCAAATTTATTGAAACATGGTGGTTTATCAAGCCTCATAAAATATCATTTTTTATTTTCCTAGAGGATGTATTTATGTACTGAATACATTTTTATACTCAGAGCAGAGCACAATAAAACCAAATAATCAGCAAAACAATAAATAAATGACACAGTAAAAACACTGTAGGTTCCTTCAAATCATCAGTTCAAATTAATACTACATAGTTTTAACATATTACTATTAATAGCTATCTAGTGACATGTTTTTAAAGCCCAGAGGGTTTTCTAAACATACTGTACCTACATTCAAGAGATACTCGGACTTCTGGGTTGAGCCCTCCTCGCTGATAGACCATAGATCGCGACTGTCCATGGCTATGGTCCATGATCTTTCGTTGGAGAGCCCCGATCATTGCAATTAGGGGCTGAAGCTGCCTTGGAGGGGCGGTGGAGTAAGGGGAAGCTGCCAGCCAGATTGCGGGGAGCCACGTCTCCCTCTCTGGGCTTGGTCTTCCCCCCCCCAAAGACAACTGAAGCAGTGGTCCATAATGGTCACCCCGAAGAGGAGGACTCAGCTGGACTAAGATTTGTGAAGGAGGGAAGAAAGAGGTGGATAACATTTGATCTGGGACAATTGGGTGAAACAACCAAACAAAAAGTACCCCGGGATTAAGGTAACATTGAACTCTGAAGAAAAGAAAAGTGAGTGGCGAAAATACAAAGGGACAGGAAAAAAATAAGAAAATAATTTTGACAGCTAAGCAGGGCTTCGAACCGGGAAAGGAAGAAACTGGACCTAAAGACTTAATTAAATTGGATTAAAATATTTTGGCAATAAATAGGCATAAAATAAAGCTGGACTTAAGATTGTCAAATAATAATAATAATAATAAAACTTACAAATTGGAGACTGGATTGCTCTGGAATATTGAGGTTTGAAAAACCTTAAATAATAAAATAGGGGAAAAGGTGAAAACTTTGTATAACACAGAGTGCCATCTTCTGGATAAAAACTTAAATTCAAACAAAAGGGAAATCATCCTGTTTCTGTATGAACTTGTGTTGATATAATGTTAAAGAAATATTGAATCAAAGTAAGAATCTTAAAAAGTGAAAGCTGAACCAGAACAAAGAAAGAAGCAAGGAAAGACTGACTGCGGGATTGACTGATGTTTTTGGTATAGACCCTGGGTTGGAACAATTGAGAACTTTAGAAAACTTGAAGAAGAAAGAAGGAAAGTAAAAGTGTTTTTTGAGGACTTTAACAACTATAAAATATAAGAGTGTGCAATGATGATATCTCTTTGGGAATTAAAAATGGAACTTAAAAATATGAGAGAATTACTACAGGAAAGAGGCAAATCACTTTGTTCTGTGTTAGAAGAAATGGAAATGGTAATTGAAGAACAAAAAGAAAGAACTTCAGAGGAGGAGGAGTCAGCTCAAGGAGAAGCCATCTTAAATAGACAATTAACACAAAGAACACTACAAAGACAAGGGGAAAGAAGGAAGGCTAAAAAGTTGAGATTTAAGAAGGTAATCAAAAAGGGGAATACCTGTGAAATCAGGAGAGGTAGAAAGGTGCAGAAGAAAAGGGGGAAGGAAGATATCAAGAAAGAGAGGGATATAAACTGGAATGAAAAAAGATATGGGAAAAAGAAGGGGAGGAGAGGCAGTAGGAAAGAGGTGCAGGAAATAAAGAAACACGGAAATAGTAAAACGATGAAAAGAAACTGTTTTTTTAGAGATAATGGTTAATGAATTAAAAAAGGGATTCTGCAGGGTGACAAGGGGTAACAAGAATATATTTGCAATTAAAGAATACTTAGAAAATAGGGTAATATAGATTATTAAAGGAGGGATAGATACTGATAACTCTTATTAGATGAATATACATTTTTATTTTTATCTTTAAAAGAAAAGTTAAGGTTTACTGAAGAAATTGTAATAATTGAAATGAATGTGAAGATGTTTAAAAATGAGGTCAATATCAGTAACCAGGAATTAAATAGTCAACTTTTCCCTTTTACCTTTTTGAAATTAGAAATAAAATCAATGGGGGAAATATATTGCGGAATCCAAATGAAAAGATGTAATGATCATTATTGTAACTACTTAAAAATAAAGGTTTATTGGGAATTAAGATGAGGGAATAAAGGTATATTTTAACCACTGAGGTATCACACTCAAAGCAGTAAAAGGGGGGAAACCTAAGTTTGTTTCTTTTTCTCTTGTGTTAAAATTTTATTAATCTAGAATTTATAGAAAGAATGTGTGATGAAAAGAAAATATGACAGATTAAAGAACTATTTAAATTAATAAAATAATACAGATTATTAAAAGGAAGGAGAGACATTGGTAACCTTTTTTATTAGGCAAACATATATTGTTATTTTTATTCTTAAAATAAATATTAAAGGATTATATCTGAAATAATTGAAATGAAATGAAAGGATGTTTGGATTGAGATTAATGTAAGAGATTAGGATTAATTTGCTTGTTTTTCTCTTTTCTGAAAATTTGGAATGGAAAAGGTAATAATAGAATTAAGTATGCATATATGAATGCATAATTATTGTCATATTTGTATATAAAAGTGATGATCCGGATACATGTTGTCCACTAAAAAGAGCCTTTTGTTTTTATGTGAAAAATTGAATAAAACTTGTTTTTTAAAAAAGAAGAAGAGATCACTCGATCTGTAGTGGGAAACTGCTCTACAGGGCACAGACCACCAATAAAACTCTCTCATATCCCTCTGGATCTTTCATGAATGCTGGATATACACACTGGATGCCCAGAATGCACTTGAAACAGTTAGCCCTGAATGCATTTGGGTAATATATCATATAAATCAAAAGAGCCCACTGAATTGTATCCAAAATCTTTCAACCAATGGAGCAACATAGCTTACAGCAATGTTAGATGTTAATGGCTTCTATCCATCAACAAGCAGCATGTTTCTGCTGAATTGTTGTCAAAGACAAGCCATATGGAGTACATTTGAGTAAGTAGCAAGGACAGGAACTAGCAAGGGCAGGACCCATTGTTGCCTGGACGTCCTTCTGCAGGAAAAGCCACAAGATGCATCAGCCAATGTTAGACACCCAGTAAGGAGCATGGTGGGCCCCGAGGTTAGAATGCTGGGCTGACAATCGGCAAGTGTCATGGTTCCAAGTAATACTCCCAACCAACTCAAGATTCTGAGGCCTTGGCTTCCTCAAAAATCCAGTGTATTGGGTACATCATATCAACACCGTCAAAAGTGAAACCAACACTGAATAATTCCCACATTTTTTGTATAATTAAAAGAACAGATACTGTCCACCTCCCTCATGTCACAGGTCATGTTAGCCAAGCAAGCAAGTAATGAACTTCTCAGTACTCCCTTCTGCTGTTGCTAGGGCCTTGATTCTCAGTAGTCTTATCATTGTTATGCCTGGCAGATTGGTAGAAAACATTTTACATTCCATAAGTCCTCCTCCTCTCCGAAGTATGGCAACTAAGAAATGAAGCAAGAAAAGTATGGTTTCAGTTAGAGTTGTTTTGAGAGTTGATAGCAAGCTTATGTTTGAGAATTGTTGCTCCCTTCAGATGGGGTGAGCTCCCATCACAGGCTCCAGCTCCTGCCTCCCAGCAGTTTGGAAGTGGATGACTGCAAAGTAGATTAATGGGTTTCGCTTCAGTGGACAACTTCACAGGGACACAAAAGGAGACCTCAATTGGGTGTCCCCTGGGCATTGGTGATGCTGCTGGCAAATCCCTTCACCACAGAAGCACTTTGGGGCTTCTGACATGGAAAAAGGAAACAGACATCTGGTCAATTCACCACATCATTAGTCTAGCACAGGATAGAGGATGATGTGTGCCTGGATATTATCATCCTCAACTGATGACCTCCCCTGGTGGATTCATGTAAATGTTAAATGGTAAGGGAAAAGAGAAAAATGCTGTGGCAACCCACAATAGAGGAACTATTGTCGATCTCTCCTATCTTACTATCATCAACTAAAACTGCCCACACAGAAAAAAAAAGATTGCAGGAAGTACCCCAACACTCACAGGCATCCTCAAAGGGTAGAGTTATCAAATGTATTAAATGACCTTTCCAAATCTGAAAGGATGAAGAAAAGCTCACCTCTCTTGCATCCAAATCCAGATGTAGGTCATTCCACAGCACAACAGTTTCAAATCCACCCTTAGAACTGACCCTTAATTGAAAAGAGAAGTAATTCCTCTCTGGTGCTTTGCTAATGTGGTCATTAAGATGCAGAATAAAACCTCTTTCAAGACATGGTAGTTTGTCGTATAGATTGCAAAAATAATCTAGAAGTATGCAATAAATGCCCAGAGTGCTATATTATTTGTTACTTTTTCTTTTGCTTAATGAATCACTGACATGAAATATAATTGAAATACCTAATCATGGATAGACACTCAGCTGAATCAAAGAAATGCTGTCATAAGTTGTAACAAAAGCAGCAACTAGCTTTGTAATGGATTGCAAAATAATTTAAATGCAGTTTTGAAAATTATATCACACCAAACTTCTCTCTCTTTCTTTATGTGTGTGTGTGTGTGTGTGTGTGTGTGCGTGCGCATACTTGCATGTGTGGTGTGCTGTAATTAACATACTGTAAATGGTTCTCTTATAGCTTGACTGTCTTGAGTACATCAAAAATTGTGGCAAACACCATTAGTGATTATTTATAAAATTGTCAATACCTATACCTATTGTCAGGTTCAATAAATAGTGGTTGTTCATTTGTAAAAGCCGGTATGATCCTATTATAACACACCTTTTAAAATCATAATTTAATCATTGTATAATCCTTCCTAATAGAGTTCAATAGAATTCCCCTCGTGTTGTTCCTTTTATTTTTCTAACAGCTTGTCTTCATAGTTGATATGTTATTAATAATACGACAAATGCAACAAGACTAATTTCATTGAGGAAGATGAAAGAAATAGGACAAAATACTGTATACCCTTCAAAGAGATGTGCAACTCTGCACCTTCATGGAAACATGATCTAGGGTTTGGCTTAAAAACAGCATATGAACTCAGTAATTTGGAAAGATGCAATGTATTGCAAACTAAGCCCCCTGAAAATAATAGTATGAATAGGGGTGTAACAACTGGATATATCTAGTTGTCATCTGGATTTCTACAGACCAGAAGTTCTAAGCTGGTGCCATGAACACCTGAAGAGAGAAAATAAATTATGTACTGGAATTGCTATTTATCCATGTATCAGGATTCTAGGAAGAAAGCATTATTACATAGATAGCTTAATACATACAGTATATATGAATGTGCATTCTGTGGCTACAACTTTGGCTTTAGGAACTAGTTGGGCATATCCAACTAGTTTCTTCTGTGAGACAATGTTTATTTGTTGGGCCCCAAGAGAAACCAAGATGGCAGTCTTTTATGCCATAGTGATCACCTCTAGAATATGTTCCCTCCAGAGATTAAATTTGTTAGTCTTTCATAGGGCACTAAAAACATGGATTTGCCATCAAGCCTGGGGCTCTGACAGTATGGGTGAGCATATACCATGGTTAGTTTGAATGGTTATGAGTTTTCTTGGCTGCTATTTTTGTTATTTTTGCAGTTTTGAACTTTGGTTGTTTTTTTACCATTTTTATTCTGTTTTCACTGTGAACCACTCAGAGTCATATACATATGAGAGGTGCCCTATACATTTATTAAATAAAATAATAAATAAATAAACTCCAAATAGGGTTGCTGAAAGAACAAATAATGAAACTGATATCATAAAGCAGGGGTGTCAAACTTGTGGTGTGTCACAGCAGTGTCACATGATATATCTGGACTTCCCCCCCTTTGCTAAACTGGCCGAGGGTTGGGCCAGCATGTGACACCCATGCTGCCAGTGTGACACCCCTGTCATAAAGTCTTCCACTGATTATCACCTGAAGCAAAACTGAAAATGTTTTTCTTTCAAAAACGTCCAGCTGCCTTTGATATGCCCCAAACAGGGGAAGGACTGTGTCGAAGACTGGCAAGTAAATACAGGATTGACTGATTTGAGAAACCATGAAAAACTGATGCCTGATGTATATTTTATCTTTGAAGCTGTTAGTTGAGATGTGCATTAAAAAAAAAAACAGGCTTCTGTTTCTTTAAAGCTAAAAGATCTGAAACCAGGGTTACATCTAGTATAAAAAAATACTTTCTTCTCCTATATTTTTAATTTAAAAACTCTGGCTGTTTTTTTTTTTTAAGTTTGTATTTATTAAAGTGAAACCATTACACTGTGCTGTATTGAGTTGATTCATATGTTAATATGGTCACGGTGTTAAGACATGCCAATAACTCACATATTGTATTTATGAAAAACTTTAGTTTCTAGAGGACTGCATATCTGGATCATTTTACTAGTCATCTAGATTTTTGCAGTCTGGATCTGGTAGCACTGGGATTCTAGACAGCATATTCAACTTAAATATACCTCACTTTTCTGAAATGAAAGGAATTGAAAGATATTGCTTTTGTATTGCAGTCTGGCCCTATAAAATAGTATCTCCTTAGAATTAACCCTTGATCCATCCATCATAATAATACAGATTTTTTTCAGAGAGGGTTGTGATTGTGATTTGTATGTTATCATCTTATTTTGTATTAATAGTAGAAATCATTATGTGCACATTTATTGATAATTGTTAAGTTTGCTCTTGTTTTTCTGCCTTCTATATTTTTTACCATGGGTATTTTAAATTGTTGATTGTGTGGTCTGAATGTTTTATTGTTGATTCTTATTTTATACCATTATGAGTTTATGGTTGATTAAATAGTTATAATTGAAATGAATAAACAACTCCAGATGAATTTAATGGCAAATGATAGGAATTAAGGAGAGGGCACACATTCTTAAGAGTATATTGTTCTTGTTTTTTTCCAATACTTGGCCAATGAAACAAATATTGTAGACTATTTGAATTGTTCTTTTGGTTTCTTCTGTGACCCTTGCTGTTTACAAAATGATACATTTTAAAAAATTAGAAAAGGAATACATGCATATTTGTTGTGTATTTGCATTCAAATCAAAGAGCATTTAATTACAAATTTTCTTGCTGGCTTGTTTCCTAATGAAAAGATGTATGAATATTTTCCTGTAATTTGCTCCAAGCCCTTACTTATTTATTATACATAACAGCAGGCAGAAAGAAATAAAAGTATGGCCAACCATAACATGACCAAAACAGGAGCTTTCACTCTCCAATGGATTCCCAGGTTGTAACAGAAGAATGTTTTCATTAAGATGGGATTTCTTGAGATTCTGCCTGGTGGAAGAGATATTTGAATGGCCTTTCATTGTGTTTGATTATCAGTGGATACCACCCATTGTTATGGGTGAAATTTGGTTATTATACTTGAGAATATAAAGAGCCGAAGTGAAACCATTTTGTGTCCGCAGTCTGAACTTTTAAAAGCTCAGAACAGTTTTGAAATGTGTTTTTGCTAGACAAATAGATTGCAAAACCGTGTACTTGGCTTAAGTTAGAGATATGTTCTAGGGTGCTCTGACATTATATAGTCACATTAAGAGAAATTAATGACCCGATGGTATTAATGAGCCTTCTGGTATTTACATAACAGGAAATCTGGAGATAAATCTGAATAAAGAATGTTGATAATCATCCAATGTCAAGTGGGGGAATTTTTGTGGAAAGACCCACAACTTTCCTATGGGATTTTGTGTATTTTTGATTTGGAAAACAAGATATATTATGTAACTGTTTATATAACTATATTTGGATATAAATGTGTGGTCTTTTTGGAAAAAGGCGTCTCCTTTTCCTCATACTATGACCAGTATATGTTAAAGGTTGATCGATACTGCAGTATCTTAAATAAAAGCCAGTTACGTGTTTCAGCATATCAAGTCTGTTATTTCATTTCTGCTCTTACTTATGACACTTATTTATTATATATAACAGCAGGCAGAAAGAAACAAAAGTGTGGGCAACCATAACATGACCAAAACAGGAGCTTTCACGCTCCAATGGGTTCCCAGGTTGTAACAGAAGAATGTTTTCATTAAGATGGGGTTTCTTGAGATTCTGCCTGGTGGAAGAGATATTTGAGTGGCCTTTCATTGTGTTTGATTATCAGTGGATATCAAAGAAGCCTGGCTTAGCCATTGTTGAAGAAGGCATCTAGAATGTTTTGAAATTCTGCCTAGAAGTCAGGTTGATTGATTTGATATAGAGGGGCAATCACATCTAGATGGGATCAGGGGTGGGATTCTACAAGTTCACACCTATTTGCTAGAACCGGTTGTTAACATTCTAAGCAGTTTGGAGAACCAGTTGTTAGAAGAAATTACTGGCCTAATCCTGTAAGGAAGGCAGGAAGGAAACATTCTGGTGTTGCTTACAGAAACTGCCTCTCTGTTAAACCTTATTACATTCTTGGCAGGACTAGACTTCCTGTTTCAGGAACGTCTCTGGAGTTTTTTTTCCTTCCTTTGCTGGTACTTTGCTTGTGTGAAGTGACCATTCAAAGTTACAATGGCACTGAGAAAAGTGACATGACCATTTTTCACACTTACAGCTGTTGCAGCATCCCCACAGTCATGAGAGGCCAGGCGAAGAGATGCATGCCTCGATGTGCGTGATATTGAGTTGGCCACACTCAGCCAATAACATGACCACCGAGCCACACCCACCAACTAAACCATACCCACAGAACCGGTTGTTAAAAATTTTGAATTCCACCCCTGGATAGGATAGTAGTTAGCCGGTGAATTAGGTACTTAAGATTTTGCTACAGATTCATTTTCTTTACTGATGGGAGGAACTTAAGCTCATTCCTTCCAAAAGACCCACCATGGGAATGCAGTACAAGTGTGAGTGTGGCCACTATTAGAGTTTGCATAAATGGCCTCTAAGTGTTTTGTTTCAAAACAATTTTATGGGTAAATATGTTGAGTGGATGATTTATTTTGAATTTCTCCAAAAATGCTTTCTTAATTGTTGGACGCTTCCTTAGTTGTGGCAGAAGAAATATTGTGTACAATGATAAAAACAAAACAACACAAAATTAATCCCCAGATATCTTTCCAGCATGGGAAGGCTATGAGTTCCTAGAGAGAGGACTATATGTTCTACTGTATTTTTCATTGTACATACATACATCAGCCACCAGCCATAATAAAATAGATGAAAAAGGATGTTGGTCCATTCAAGATTATAATCAAAGTTTGATTTCATGTAATTAGTTAGCTTCTTAATTTTCTGCAGCTTTTTAAATTTGCAATGGAATAAACTTTCTATAAAAGACAACATGAAAGAGATCCTCAGTAGCACGGGAACTGATTTGTCACAAATAGCTTTGTTCTTCCAAATAGTTCATAGGCAAAGGATGGTCATGCAGATATCGTAGGAAGATCTATCTTGGTATCAAGTAGTAGTAAAGAACTGAAACATATTGGCTGGCTTGCAAAATTGACCAGATGAATGCTGAAGTGAATTGGCATACCTTTTAATTATCAGTCAGGATGATAGTTAATAACTTAATCAGGATGGGAAGATTTGATCTCCTTCTTGGTTCATTCTTTAAAAATGATCTCTCCATATAAATGGCTCTTCATATAATAGTTCTCCATATAAGAGCTTGAAGCAATATGTAATCAGACTAAATTTAGAAACAAATTACCTAGTACTATCATCAAAAACTCTGGTTCTCTACAGTACTTCCATTTTATTTTATTTATTTTATAACCTTACATTTACGATGGAAATTTAAAAAGAATATTAATAATTTTTACACTACTCCCCTTCTCATCCCTTTCTTTCTTTTTAACTTAAGGTGGACAACCATTGTCCATGTAACCAATAGACTGAGATAAGGCAGAAAGGGAGAAAGATAAAAAGGAATTTGGCTTAATATCGTATTGATTGGTTAATAAAAGAACAAAAATCTTTCCTGCAGGAATGGTTCTCAAAAAGAAAAGAAAGAAAGAAAAGAAAGAGAACATCATGTTTTGCAGAGACACAGATATATGCTTTTTAGTTAAGAGGAGAGTCTGAGTACAAGCAGGCATCTTGTTTAAAAGATAAGGACTAAGGAAAGCAACTGCATTATCAGCATGGCAGAAAAGCTGGGACTAATATAAATCCCAAAGAAAGCAGCATTTCAAATCGTTGTTTAAGCTAAATATCCTCTTTCTTTTAAGAGCAATGTGATTGTTAGAGTTATCGGATGACTGTAAAAATCAAGAAACTTAATTCTTTATCTTTTTAAATTTGTTTGTTTTAAATGTTATTACTTCACTGTACCAGTTTATTTTTATTTTGTTTACAGTTCTGAAATATGGGGTCTCTTTGCATTTTATTGAATAGTTAACTGTTGTTTTCTTTTCAATAAGTTGTTGGAAGAAATTTTTACATAAAGATATATCCAGTAGTATCTGTATAGTTATGACATCAATTTGTGATTGTCTCTGTTCTGTGATGCCTTTAAATTCTTTTGGCATCTACAGATCTAATGTTTCCATTACAACAATGAAAGCAACATTGCAGTTTCACCATGGAAGCTCTGCTCCCTTTGCATACCTATGTAACATCACAACTCAATGCTCCAGTCAATTTTCATAAATGTCACTCCTGGTAATACCCCTAAAATAGGTATGGTGACACATAGTGGGTTTAAGTCACCGTGCTATGATTTTCCCTAATGGATATACATCCTCCATACTGTCCATAATAATTTAGATGTTGATTTTATTTATTTGGAATCTAAAGTATCTTCCTAGTATATGTTATGACAAACATGTCCCACACCATCAATATATATCATTTGCTTTGTCACATATAGAAGGACTTTAAGGAATCCCAAGAGAGCTCATAACATTGAATCAGAGGACCAACTTCCATAATCATATTGGTCCATTTTGGAGGACAGCTAGATAATTACTATCTGCTTATTGGGACATTTCTAATTTAAATTTCTAGTTTAAATTCAGTGCATTCTGAAATGAGAGTTCCTGATTTTGGAGTCCAGCAGCTTCTCCAATACATTGATGAAAGCAATCAAACAAAGCAGAACTAGTGACCCATAAAGCTTTCCTTCTTATTGTGTGCAATGGAAGGGGATACATTTAAAAGTGTTTGAGAGCTTGCTTACTATTTCTGCTTCAATTTGGAAAGAAAGCTAGAAGCACTGAAATCCCTTGACTGTCCTGTGTACTATTCCCATTCCTGTCTCACCTTCTGCTAGAATCCCTTCATATTTTCTGAAGTTGAGAATTTCCTGACTGCTTGTAGAGAATGGGGCAAGCAGTAAAACCCAATGTCCGATATACCTTTCAAAACCAGAATCATGATCTGAATTAGGAAAAGAAGATCAAATAATCTTATGTCTTCTGTGATGTCGTCTTAATGACACTAGCATTGAGTCATAATTTGTCTTGTGAGCTACTTCTTATCTTGTACGGTAAAGTAAATGTTTAAGAAATTCATTCATCTTTCTTAAGTCTTGATTTTATAGTGAAGTCTACTTATTTATTGGCAGGGTAGCTTATTTCCTGGAAATTGTGTTTAGTATTATAGATAAACAGAGACAGTAAATTAATTATAGTTGACATTATTCCATCTTGGTGCCATCAGGACTCTTTTGGGTCATAGATGAGGCTAAGTCTGGAGTTCAGTATGTAGTTAAATTTTGTAGACTAGATGGGCAGTGGTGTTCTTAGAAAGTAATTGGCATGTATATTATAGCTTTCTCTCTTAGTGTAATCCCATAAAATTAACAGATCCATGTCTAATAGTGTCTGTGCAAGGGTGTTTCTTAAAAAATATCTCTGCTTACTTTCTTTCTTTTTTTTTTAATAAATTTTATTGAATTTACAATTAAAAAAAAACATAACAACATTACATATGCAACAGAGAGAGAAAAAGAAGAAAGAAAGAAGGGAAAGAGGAGAAGAAAAAAAAACGCTCGGTCTTGCGACCGAAAAAGGAGAAAAAGAAGTATAAAAGAAAGAAAAAAAACAAAGAGACGGAAGAAAAAGAAAATACGTTAAAAACAGACAGATATCCTTTATGACAGTTTGCAAGATCCAATTCTCCTACCTTACTTTAAATATACACATCTTATCACTTTTTATGCTTAAATTACCCATTATTCATTTAACAGTTTATCTCTGATATAACCAATTATACCACGCATTCCAATTATTATCAAATGCTGAAGACTCTTTATTTTTAAGAGCTATGGTTAAATTGTCCATTTCTGCACAGTCACATATTTTCTGAATGACCAATTGATCTGTAGGTAAATAGGATGATTTCCAGCACTGGGCAAATGCTAATCTGGCCGCAGTTAGGATATGAATTATTATATATTTCGTCTTTTTAGGAAAATGTTTATCAGAGATCCCTAGTAGGAAGAACTCTGGTTTGTATTCGAATTGTTCTTTGGTTATTTCCTCCAGCCATTTTCTTATTTTTTGCCAGTATTTCTGGGCTTCTTTACAGGTCCACCACATATGAAAGTAGGTTCCCTCTATGTTTTTACATTTCCAACATTTTGGACTAGAGTTTCACATCATAAATCACAGAATGCAACATTAAAATTGTAGTAGTGTTAATAAGCACCACTCATTCAAGCAGGAAAAAAAAGACCATAATCTGTTATATGATATTTCCCCAGAAATATGCTTAGCCTCTAACCTTTGCTCAGTATTAAAAAGGAAACTAAAATAATTTCATCACTCAGACTGGCAAATTCAAGAAAAGTTCTGTCTTCTTTCTTTATAGTTTCTCTTCCGGAATTTCCACTAGATCTACATTCCCAAACTGAGTTTACAGTAAATTGTATTTCAGGATCTTCCACATAGGATGAATATGAACATTTAACCCTTCTAACTCTGACCTTCTTCAAAGTTCATTCATAATTCAAACTCCCCATGTTGCCAAAAAACATTGAATGGAGGATAACATTTGTGTTAATCAGGGTAGGAGAAGGAATGAGATGGAAATTTATCAAAGAATTCAGAGGGCTCATCTGAATGGCAAATCAGCTTGACTCTCATGACATTTGAAATTCATTACTCTGAAACCTTGGTTCTGTGAATCACCATTTAATGTACTACAAAGGATCCAAGGTACATACAGACATCATTCTCCAAAATGTGAGATAGGGTCTGTTATTTTCACAGCCTGCTCAACTGATAAAGCGTATGTGATTTTCATCCATTTATATCAGCTGCATAATGTATTTTATGTCAGTTTATATCATTTATCTAATTATATCTATAATTACACAGAAACATATAAATTAGAATATGCAAATATTGTCCACATCTTTGTCTTTCATTTTTGCCAGAGCATTATACAAAGTTTTAGATTCAAATAGAAGAAAGTTCTTTGGCATGCATGAAGATACTTATGTGTTCAGTTTATACACCATCCGGCTTTCAATGACTCTTGGTAGTTCACTATTTAAAAAAAATACAGAAAAATAACAGTAAAACAATCAAAAATAAAAATGAGGAGGAAAGTACATCAAATAAAGTGACCACAAGAAAAGATGTCCATGCTATCCAGAAGGGGAATTAATTATCTTGTCAAATCCTAGGTGATGAAAACCTAGTCCCTCTGAAACCCCAATAGCGTAGGAGGCATTTCAGAGGAATTTCTTCCCAGGGGGCAAGTACAGTGACAGAAAAAGTCACTTCTGCGGTCCTGATACATGTCATTATTTAATTGAAGGAACATGGAGTGCATAATTAAAACTTTTATTTTATTTATTTATATTTATTAAATGCATATGTTTCCCATTTGGCCTAGAAGTGACTCTAAAGGTTTATAGCAAAGTAAAAGCAAAAAGAAAAGCTTAATGGACAGACAAATGGAGACAATTTATGGAACTTTGTTTTTATATAAGATAATGGTACTGACACTTTTATATGTTCAAAGGTAGAAGGATTTAGAGGGATCCACATGACCAATCAAATGGGCCCTATCTCCCTGCAAGGTGGGAGGATACTATGGTAGTGAGCTGAAAGGCAGTCAGAGAGTGATGTAGTCATGGTAATATATAGACACCTTAAAACAGTGTGTCTTCCCTCGGGACTCTTGGGATAATAAATATTCTTTTGAGAAGATATACATGTGGTTGAATGAATTAACAGATATTAGTTTGCCTTCCAAAATACTTTTTCCTTCTAAAACTCTGAATCATTGCATGATGTTAATATATACATGCACACCCATACATTACTGAACAAGAATCTATATTGTATGTCTGAAAGGTAAATCTGTGAACCTCCAGTTGTAGTTAAATAATACACTTAAGTATCCCCAGATATTATGGCCACTAATGAAAAACCCTTGATATAGCAAATTATAAGTGTATTTCTGCTATATATAAACTGTATTTGCCAATCACAAAACAAAGGACAAATCAATCATATAATGATTAAATTATTGTATAGTGAAGTAACCTTGGCAATATTTGGACAATCAGATTAATATATTTTTTTATTCATTCATTTGATGTGCATGTGCTTTCTAAAAAGATGCATAGTGCCAGTTCTGCATGAACCTGTGAACCAGCAAACCCCACAGAAACCAATTAGTTCTCCAGAAGTAAATTTATAGAGAGCTGCTGTCACTGAATTTTGTACAGTATATTATAGTCAGGTATAGATCAACAAAATTCACCAGAACATCTATAGCAGTACTTCACAAAAAGAGGTGGGTCACTCAGCTCATTTATTTTCTATTCTTTTCTTTGCTGAGCAGATGGCTCAGAAAATTAAAACATTTTAATGATTCTGCAGAATACAAAGTGTGTTTTAAGACAAAGGGAATTTGTTTCTCGGTTCACATTCTCTTTTTCAAACATGCTCCAAACTTGTTGGAACTTAGCCAGATATTGTTTTGCAGCATGTCCACTTCTTTGTTTAAATGGGCCAAGGAAGCTTAAAATGTCAGTGTAAAGGCCAATCAAATTAACTAGAACACGTTCGGTACTGATCTCCAATGGTAAACTTTCACAGTAATTAAGATTGTCATGTAACACTTTGAATAATTCAACAGTTTGTATCACATTTTTTCCGTTATTTCCATGCTAAATTAAAGTTTGGAAGATGTCACAGGGAAGAAGAATAAGTGACTCATGTGGATGAACATGGGGCCAGATAAAAATTACAAGTTTTTTGTTCATCAGTCCTTAGAAGTGTCCTGTGAAAATAGTTGCCTTTGCTGTTCTTGCCAAGCACAACAAAATAAAAAATAAAACATAATCCAAGACAGTGCAATCCAGCCTTCCTTTTTAAAAACAATAACAAATAATGAAGCAGATGATTGAAACCATGTTTCCACTCAATAAATACCAAGATCTTTACCACAAAGCTAAGAGATTTGTAATACATCAGAAACATTTCTAAACATAATATGTTTAATGGGGTAGTACTCAGATCCACAATACAGGGAGTTATTGATGAATTACCACAATTGAGCTCAATATTTCTGTTGTTAAATGAAACATTTGTTAAGTGAATTTTGCCCCATTTTATGACTTTTCTTGCCTCAATTTTTAAGTGAACCACTGCAGTTGATAAATTAGTAACCAGTTTGTTATGTGAATCCATTTCCCAGTTGACTTTGCTTGTCAGATGATCACAAAAGGTGATCACATGATCTTGGGGTACAGCAACAGACATAAATATGAACCAGCATCTGAATTTTGATCACATGATCATGGGAATGCTGGAAAGGTTGTAACTATGAAAAAAATGTAGTCATAAATAACTTTCCTCAGTGCATTGTAACTTTGAACGGTCACTAAACAGTTGTAAGTCAAGGACTACCTGTATGGGTTCTCATCATGACAACTGCTTAGCTTATGGATTGATGAAAATTTGATTGACCAGAATTTGTAGATGGGCAGGCTCGCTTCAAACTAGATGAAATATAGAAGACCAAAAATGGAAAACGCGACACCAAAGCTACATTTTCACAACTTTGCTACACAACTTGCAACTCAATAACTTGCTGGGTAACATGAGTACCGTGGTGGGATTCAAATATTTTTACTACTGGTTCTGTGGGCATGGCAGGGGAAGGATACTGTAAAATCTCCAGTCAGAGGTGGTATTTGCAGGTTCTCTGAACTACTCAAAATTTCCACTACCGGTTCTCCAGAACTGGTCAGAACCTGCTGAATACCACCTCTGCATACATATATCTTCAAAAAAGTATGCATAATCTGGTATTGTGATTCATGTGTTTGACCCATCACTTTATTGCTTATCTGAAAATGAAGATCTTTTAATCAGTCTAAGAGAAAAAGTGAGATATACCAAAAGTGAGATATAATACTTTTTTTCTAATGAAAAGCTTTTTGCGAAATGTGAGCATACTTATATTTAGTAACATAAGCAAATTTGGTGGGAAAAGGTGACAAAATAACCTGTTCATACTATTAAAACATCTCAAGGACATCAAAACATTCACATATCACACATGTATTCAGTAGAAATAACTTACAAACTTCTATCAGTTTCACTATATGATTTTCCTCTGTTCTAATGATTTTGCATTTGGCTTTTTTCCCTCTGAAATTTCAATACTGTTAATGGAGAATCTAAATGATGTTGCTCTATATTTTCTCAGATTTGTTTTATGGTATGCAAATAGAGTAGTAATATTAATTATCACATGATATTGTTCCATTCTGAGACTGTGTTTTTGTTATCATTAAACAATGGTGTAATGAACTTCTCAGAGGTTGGAAAAAAGATGTTACTTTGGAAAAGTATATGGGTTGGATCTACACATTTATCTAGATAGATAGCTATCTGTTCATGAAATAAATATTAAAAGAGAATTAAGAAATCTCTATCTTAAGAAATTTAGAGACAAATTGGGTATTAAGGCCTACCTGTAGCAATTGTGTAAATTGCCTTAGTGTTTATAGGCTGAACCTTTTCTGTTTCAACAGATTTGATTAAAGAAACGTGTAAAAATATTTAAACAGCTATGAAACATTTGACAAAGGGCTTCTTGATTTCAAAACAAACCAATGTGCTGCTTTCTTTTTTATCATGGCTAAATGATTACTGAATGTATTTCCCCATCTGATTCATTCCATTTTTAGTTTCTGGACAGAGTTGTTTCTTTGAAGTAATTGTATACATTAGGACTACTCTCACTTTGAAAGTGACTTGGATTTGAATTTATTTTATTTTTCCTTTTTAAATATGAAAATAATACTATTTAATGTTAACTCTATCGCCCTGGATATCACATACATTTTAAAAATTATATGTGCTCTCTTTCATTCCACAAATATAACCGTATTAAAACTATGTGTGTTCATAATACGTCATAATAAAAGTTTCAGATTGGAACTGATTTATCTCTACTCTACCCCATACAAACTTTAAATAGAGATGCATTTATAAATTACTACTTAATTGCTGAAAAACAACTGTTACAATATTAGCAATTAAGAAGAAGATAATAATTTTTCTAGGCTTGTCTTACTTTGTGACAGATCTTTCAAAAATTGCTTTTAAATTATGATAGTTGGCTCTTTTTATTTCAGGATAATTATAAAAATGAGCAATTCTTTTTTTTCCCCCTTGATCTTATTTTTTTAGTCAAGTAGGAACAAGTAGGAATCCTGGCATATGTTTGATGATGATTTATAAAGTAGAGTTAATGGTATATGCAAATTTGGGGATGATATAATTTCCTTCTATACTCAGCCTGATTTATTATTATAATCTTTTTACAGTAAACATAGATGAGTCTGTTTATAATACAGGGTGTCACTTTAATTCGAGAATAAGAAATAACAATAACAACAATTATCTTAAGCCATAACAATCATAAATTATACTATTTTCAAAACTACTATGTTCAGTCATTGCCATGTTTACTCTGAAAGCAAAAGTATATATTTCATGTAAGGTGTATAGTATATATTTAGAATACATCATGTTAATTATAGCATATTGCATAATTGCAGAAGTATTTTTCATTAGGTAATTTGCTTCATTAGGTAAATTTTAAAAAGCGCAAAACATTTTCAGGATTTTATTTTCATTGATATGTGGGAAAAAAAGAAGGAACTGAAAAAAGCCATTGGACAAATATATTATTATTCATTATTATTATTAATTATTATTTATTAGAGTACCAATTAACCATATTTTAATTTTGTTAATACACAGAACTAGTAAATATCACAGCATTGTTCTTTATATTACTCTAAAGTAACATGCAAAAGTAGTCTGTATTACTTTAAAGTAATATACATTATTCACAGCCTTATTTGTTCAAAAACATGACAGACAGCCAATGTCAATATCTATGGGCCCAATCAGAGGTAGTATTCAGCAGGTTCTGACCAATTCTGGAGAACCAGTATGGAAATTTTGAGTAGTTCGGAGAAATGGCAAATACCACCTCTGACTGGAGATTTTACAGTATCCTTCCCCACCAAGCTATGCCCACAGAACCAGTAATAAGAAATTTTGAATCCCACCACTGGACCCAACCAAAGAAATTCTTTAAAAAAATAAAAGATATCTCTGTGAACCTTAGAAGAAAGGGGAACCGATATGGTTCTGATCATTTGGATAGAGTTGTTGAATAATCTTCAGAAGAAAAAGAAGATACAGATTAAATTATGAATAAAAAGGCTAGCATGCACGTCAAAATATATTAAGGGGTATGCTATGTGCCCTCATGTTTTCAAGATTGCTGGGATATGTATGAAGGTAAGAACCAAAAGGTTTGTGATAATTATATATTATGCTTCAATGAATGGAGAAAACGATCTGGGAAAAAGCTATGCAAAAAACTTTTGTAGGAATTGAAGAAAGAAAAACAGAGAGAGGAAACAAATTCTATTAGGTGACATGAAAGGATGGTTTAAAAATAAGACAAAAGAATACAGAAAAAATATTGGCCATTCAGAAACTGAATAATATAGAGAATGGTGAGAAAAAGAATTGTCTGTGTTTTCAAGAGCATCACCTCAGTGTATACCAATTAACACATGTGTCTATAACCATTTGTTAGTTTTTCCCCATATTTCTATCCTGTTCCTGATGGGGTTTGAGCAGATAACATTAAGATAAAATATTGGATACAATCAAAGCAAAAATACAAAAAAACAAAGCACTAAGAACAAGTTAGAGATGAAAGCACATTCGGAGAGAATGTATTTAGCTTGTTTGTGAAAAGTGATCAGAGATGTTTATAAATCTAAAAATATGACAGATAATAATAAAAACAGAAGATACAAGGCTGATGCAAGATTCTGAATGTGAGATAGACCATTTATTCGTAGGATCAAGAAAGGGGTTTGAAGAAGGTGGAGAATGCCAAGGATATGATTCAGACAAATGAAACCACATGCGTCATGTATAAATTCTTTAGATGCTGCATCTTATAAGGAGATTTAACAATAGGCTGTTGCTTTCAGTAGTAAACTGGGATTCTTGCTTTAAGTGTAGTTCAAAGACTAAGGAGACTTATTCCTAACCTGCATGATCTTTACTGCCCTGGTGGAAGAGAGCAGCCTTTAGAAAGGGAAGGAATGGAAAAGAGCAAGGAAGAACAACTGAGAAATAATGTTCAGTTGTCAGACTCAGGGTCTAGGATTTAAGAGACAAAGCTGGTAATTTCCCATCCCGGTACATTTTCAAACCATTCTCACTTCTCACCTTTTAAGCGAATTTCTTCAGGGAGTGCAGAGTGAAATATGTCCCACATTAGTTTTGATATCAGATGGTCTTTTTTTCGGTAAGGAAAAATAAATACCTTTTTAGATTCTTTGACAGCAAGATATATTCTGCCCAAGATTCATTCCCAGAGGTGACAGCAACAGTCTTTTTAAGAATTACTAGCTTGGTCAAATTCACCTTAGTCTGTAGTTTATTTTACATTCAGGCACTGGAAGAAGAATGGCAGAATTTTCACAAAACAAGTCTGAGATTAAGTACCAAAGTAATACCGAATCTACTGATAACTAATGTCAGTTATCTTCGTTCCTTCACTAGAAATGGAGCCGAGCGATGGGGAATTCATATATTCATCACAAAAGTCCCACTTTTAGATCTTTTTATGGCTGCTGCTCTCCAGAGAAGTGCACAATTTCTTCTTTTTAATCTTCATGGCCCTTTCCTAAATCAGCAGTCACATTTTTTTCTTATAACCCCTGATCCTCACACATCATAATATTCTAATATTGCATATACAGGAAATCCTTGATTACGATCACAATAGACCCCAAATTTTTGGTTCCTAAGTGAGACAGTTGTTAAGTGAATTTTTGCCCCATTTTATGACCTTTTGTGCCTCAGTTGTTAAGTGAATCACTGCAGCTATTAAATTAATAACATGGTTGTGAAATGAATCAGCCTTCCCCCGTTGTCTTTGCTTGTAAGAAGGTCACAAAAGGGGATCACATGACTCTGGGACACTGCAACCATCATAAATATCAGTCAGCATCCAAATGTTGATCATGTGACTATGGGAATACCACAACAATTGTAGGTGTGAAAAAGGCCATAAGTCCCTTTTTACAGTGCCATTGTAACTTTGAACAGTCACTAAATGAACTGCTATAAATCAAGGACTACCTGTACAGACCACCCTGTCCCCTGCAAGTCTATTTGGCCCACTGATGCTTTCTAATCTTGGATTCTTAAAGGCTGGCATGATTTTTAAAGGGAAAAAAACCCTTTTTTAATTAAAAAAAAATCCAATAAAATAATGCTATAGGGAATGCAACAAAGCATATTGCATCACGGTGTGGTATGCTGACTTGACAGCCACAGATAGAAAGATATTACAGAGGATGGTGAGCACAGCACAAAACATCATGGGCTGTTCCCTGATACCACTAGATGACCTTGCTAGGGCTTGCTGCCTTAGAAGAGTGAGGAAAATTCTCAGGGACAACTCACATCCCGGTCAGCACTTCTTCACTCTCCTACCATTGGGTAGGAGCTATAGAAGCATAGCCAGCCACACCAAGAGGCTGAACAGTTTCTACCCATGGGCTGTCAGAACAGAAAATAACTTCATGTCAACATAGTATGACAGACTTGTGGAGTCACAAGGTTACATAGTGTAATAAGATTGGGACTGGGTTAGGGATTTCTGTCCTCACTGTGAGTTGTGTTGGGGGTGGGGGTGCATGAAGGGAGGCTCAGCCAATCTTACTGTACACATGTTGTATTCTGACAATAAAGGGAGTAATAATAATCAAATCATCAACCTCTAGCATTATTATTATTTCTGAGCACCACATTTGTTCGACAAGCATGTACTTCTATTCAGTGCCTAGAATCACTTGTGCAAGTTGGGCAGCCATAAAAATTAAATTATTAAACTGAATTATATAAAACTAACTCCTTAGAAAATATATTGTACATGTTGCAGTCCATAAAATTGTTTTGAAGTGTGTCCACCTGCCCAGAAAAAAGATGGAAATATAATAAGGATGGCAGGCAGCATATTAAAAAGTTTTTTTAAAAAAAAAACCAAGGGGGACATAGTAATATAACATTAAAAAACTCATTTAACATTATATTTTTTAATGAACCAGGAAAACAAGATGTATCTGAATTTTATTTAAAAAAACTGGATGAGAACCAGCTTTAGCCTGAAGGAAGTGTATTTCAAAATGTTTATAAGAATAGAAGGAAGAGCCTTTCACACAGGCCTAATACCAGGTCTACTTCATAAATTTGAATTCCTAGGTTCACAACAAGATATCTGGTCTTCATACTATAAGGTTTCCTATATAATAAACTTTAAATTTTTGATGGAGGAACCCATGAAGATGTGTCTGTGTTACCTTTTGCAATATCAGAATCCTACACTTAAAGCAATAATTTCAAGCATTTCAGACCCACAAAGTTTTTTAATGTTGGAGTTTAGTTGTTACTGCCAAATATTTATCTTTTATCTTTTTAGACATTTTACAAGGTCTTGGGATGGAAGACAGCCACAGAAACCTGCAAAGAGAAAATACCTACCCCCTTTGCCAGGTATGTTTGAAAAAAAAGTATATAATTATGCCAGTTTGGGACATGGATCCTACAATGAAAAACCAAACATTCCCTAGAGTCAAGAAAGAAATCCAATTGAGAATATTATAGGATTTTCATGTTCATACCGCTGAAGAATTTTAGCATTTTGAAGTATTGCCTATCCTAACACTGAATGACATTAAAAATGTTCTAACTAAACTCCCCAAAACAATCTATCTACGAGGCCAGAAGAAAAAAAATCAAACACTTTTCAGCACTTGTTACAAAGCTATTTTTCATAACTGACTTAATGGTTTTTTTAAAAAAAATAATGAAAGCCTCTATAATCAATTTAGTTTGTATAAATTAATTTATACATTATAAATTCTTTCTGAGAAGGAAAAGTGACAAGCAACTCTAAAATAAGAAAAACAAAGAAATGATTAAAATCTGAAGACTAAAGGAGATCCATTTAAGACTCAGTGCACCAATCCAATCTGCTTACACAGAGAAGCTTAACTAAATAACAACATGATTGACACTGAGAGAAAAATACAAACCTTTATTTGTAGAAGTTTTTACAATAAGTTGGGAATCCGAGAAGATCTTTCTCCTTTTCTTATCAAATTTGTGTTTAATTGTAGTTAATTCATTTCTGGACAAATTTATCCATAACCTGTTCCTGAATTGTTTATGAGTTTATAATTGTGAATAGCAGAGATCGTATCCTGATTCACCAAATGTGGCCTACACTCAACCTCAACCTAGATCAGCTGAAGTTCCCAATAATTACACAAGATGCATTTCAAGGACTCTGTGTAATAATTCTTATATGAAATAATTTAACTTTTCCTTGAGGAAGAAAAAAAAGAATTGGATAAATTAATAGTGTAGCAAAATAATATTAATGCTGCAATTTATTTGTTTATTTTATTCGATTTCTATAGGTGGCCATTTTAGCCAAGTGTCTCAACTACTGCAAATTTTGAAGTTAAATTAGATTGGAATTGCTTAGATGGAGACAGAGGAATCCTGCAAAATCAGAATATTTAAATAAAACTTCTGAAATATCACAGATGAAGGAATGAAACAAAATTCTAGATGCCTTTCCAGAATCATATGACCCTAATTCTATAGGAGTAATTTAGTAGTCAGTGCATGGGAATTTGGAAATTATAATCCAGCAGACACAGGAAGTTGAAGAAAATGGTTTAAATAAATTGGTTAAAATTAAGAAGGATGGTTTCAGAATATAATGTACCACATGGAACATTGTGCATATGCACAGGGTGGAGTCGGGGCAACTGAATGGAGCTGTGTATTTACTGTCCGAATGCCCTTCCTGTTGCCAATGTAGAGTTCACAGCTGATATTTACTCATTGGTGCACATACACAAAGTTACACAGAAAAAAAGAAGCATCAGTTAAGGAATCCCATCCTAGAGAGCACCAAAATCATTTGTGTACTTCCTAAGGCCCTCAAGAGAAAAGAAATACTTTTTTTCCCCAATTTGGAAATAACCAATTAATTTGGTTAATTACATTGTCTAGAAAAAATGTTTAATAGCTTCCTATTTTATTTCTGTTTCTTGTAATATTTAATTGTTAAGAAAAGGATGAGAGAGATTTAAACTAATTTTAGAGATTTAAACTAAGATTACATATTTATGTTGTTAGCTATGTTGGCTAATTTTTAATGGACATTTACTTTGTTGATGGAAAGATGAAACTATAGAGATTAGTTTATAAAAATGGGGTGAGGAATGGAATAAAGGTATGGAATGGAATCTGGTAATAATTTAAGAGACAGCAATAAATAGTTAATGTAAAATATGTTTGCTGTGGATAAAAAAGTTTCTTTTTCTCACTATTTTTTGGGGGGAGGGATAGTTTTTCCCCATTTTGATATTGATATGTTCATTCATTCTTGCATTAACTTTCTCAGGTTGTTTTATCTGCTTATTAAAATTCATAATATCATCACTGAAAACAAAGTTCAGATATTTATCTGCCAAATAATAAATGAAGAATACCAGTATATTACCCACAATAAAAATTGAAATGATACCCAACTGACAAGTTATGAAGAAGTTTGATCTCAGGGGAATAAGATCTTGATGCCTGGACAGTTACATTGCTGTTGACAGCATAACAAGATGAAAATAAATGCACCCCTCATGAACAGATTTTAATAATGAGGGTATAATCACCATGAAAGTCTACCCCAAATCCTGATACTTGGGGCCATAAAAGTGGGAGAATTCTTCTTTGACCTAATAGGATAGGCATCATGAAGACATGCTAAAATTGTCTCATATCTCCACTTGGATATGATTTGTCAGGTAGGAAGAAAAACACTGGAAAACAACACTGCCAATCTCCAACAGAGAGCTGAGATAGAGTGCTAAAGATGGGAATTACAGGGCACTAATAGACTGCACATATAACTTAAGGCTTTTCTTTCTCTTCAAAGAGAAACACTTATTTTATCTGATCTGTTCCCCCATGTCTTAATGAGGCCAAAGAAACATTGCTTTGATGTTTGCAGAATGTAATTTTCATCTCTGCCATATAACTAGAACTACTGCTAATGATATGTTTACATACAACAAAATTCTGTCTGAATTTCAATCCCAAAGTCAAGAGAAACACTTAAAATCCATGGCAAACTTTTAGACTTTTTAAAAGATTAGTCTAGTTGCTGCTGGAAATGCTAATTAATGTTTTATAGCATAAAATGTTGATTTGTCTGGAATTTCAAAATTAACATGAATATGCATGCACACCTTATCCTTTATGCTGTGTTTGTTTGCATCCAAAATACAATTACTGTTGGAATTAGCCAAGATTTCTTAAACCTTCACACATCCCCCATCAATTTTTTCAGTAAATATAGGATTTATACAAACAGTGACAGATCAGTATAAAAATGATGACCACTTGGTGCAGGACAAGGAATATTGATCAGGTTTCAGAGTCATTTCATCTCTTCTGCTGAGATGTAAACTTCCCCCTTGGCTTTCCCTTGTCAACTATCCCAGGGGTGGGATGCTACCAGTTCAGCCCGGTTCTATAGAACCTGTAGCTGCGAAGAGCAGCTGACACAGAACCGGTTCGGTGTTTGGCCCACCTGCCTGCCTGGGCTCTAGACTGTCCTTTATTCCCTGCTTTTCCCTCCTCAGCTGCTTTGCGTGGCATAGCTGACATTGAAAAAGCAGGAAAGAAGAGGATTTTCAAACACTGCACACCGGAGCATAGCACTTGTCAGCCGCCTAGGCAGCATAGCTAATGATTTCTTGCAAATGCTGCACACCCAATTGTCCCCAGTTTGGAGAACCAGCAAATCGCTCCACTGGTTGGCCCTGCCCCTCCCCGTCCACTCACTCCTTACCTGGCATGCAAGCCATCCAACTTGCTTGATTTGGTAAGTTGCTATTTTTCCTCCCCGCCCCCGCCGCCCACCCCATTAGCTGTTTTGCTCTGCCAGGAGATTTAGATTAGCTAGAAAGCAGGAAATCCTTGGATTTCTTGCTTTCTAGCTAATCTAAAAGCAGAGCTGAACCTTCCTTAGGACTGAAGCTTTTCAGTACAGACTCAGGTAGCCAAATGCAGATAGATAGATCTCTAAGTTAATCTGCAATTCTGTGAGCAACTCAATCTGCCTGTCTGCTTTGTCTGCTTTGGGGTAAAAGTTGCTCTTTTGTTATAAAAAAAATAATATTTACATACATGGTGTGTTAGGAGTTAATTATGATAGTTTGCTTGCAAGCAAATTTCATGAGTTTGCTTGCAAGCAAATTTTATATGACAGCCTCAGATAGCCAATTGTAGATAGATAGATCTCTAAATGAATCTGTGATTCTGTGAGCAACTCAATCTGCCTGCCTGCTTTGCCTGTTTTGGGGTAAAAGTTGCTCTTTTTAAATAAAAAATCAATATTTACATAAATAGTTATAATATTTACATACAAGCCATTCCCATCCAGTCACATGACCACCAAGCCACACCCACAAATTAGGCTACACCCACATAACAGGTTGTTAAGAAATTTGAATCCCAGCCCTGAACTATCCCATGGCAGAAATTTTCTTCCCTACAATTCCCTAAATAGTCTAATAATACACATTAAGCATCTAAATATATGCACCTATGTACACTCTTTGTACCTCCTCTTCTTTTATGCCCCCCTTCCCCTGCGCATTCTAAACAAATTAAAGAAAAACCTGCCATCAATTGAGAAGAGAGAGATTAAGATATCTAGCCAGGTTCAAAGAGTGTCGCTTAATTGTCTGTAACAAAGGACTATCATACATTAACAAAATTCTACCCATGCAGTTGGAGATATTTCCATGTGGTCACCTGCACTGCAAACCATGGCTGAATCATAACAGACTTTGAATCTCTTGGTCTCACGTCTCTGATTCTTTTGTAGAATCAGCTTTTTCCATTCTCACCTTCCATCCTCACATCATGAGGGCATGTGTTTTGAAAAGGCAATTTTACCTATGAATAAAAAGAAAAAAAAAGACCCAGTAGATTGCCTTTTGGCATCAATATTTTCTAATAATAGAGAAGAATCATTTATTTTCTTTTATGTGGATTTAGAAAAAAAGAATTAAATAGTTAATAACTGATGGGTATCTAACATGTATACATTACATATATTTGCCCTCCTTTTCTTTTTCTCATTTTCCCCCTTTTGTTATCATCATAGTTTCCAACTTCCCCAGAGTCTTTTACAGATGGACCTTTTCAAGAAAGCTATCTTCTTTCATATATTCTACATGCAGTCCAATCTCATGAGAGCATTGTGCCACCTATTATGCTGTGTGTATAAATGTAGATCAA